>NW_006921623.1:15481153-15504308 GCF_000298275.1 Orycteropus afer afer | reverse complement strand
CCTCAATGCTGTAAATCTTTATAGAAGCAGACTGCATCATCTTTCTCCCATGGAGCAGCTAGTGAGTTAGAACCACTGACCTTTTTGGTAAACAGTCCAATGCTTTAACCATAGCATCACCAGAGCTCCTCAATATTGATTGTTGTTGCTGTTATGTGCTGTCAAGTCAGACCTGACTCATAGCGACCCTTCCTTGGGTTTCCAAGGCAGTGTCACTACAGAAGTAGATTGCCCAACCTTCCTTTCAGGGTGTGGCTGGTGTGTTTGAACCTCCAGTCTTCTGGTTTCAGTCAACTGCCTTAGACACTATGCTACCAGAGCACCCCCAGTATTGAATAGGAGTGGGTATAAAAGCATTCTTGTCTGATTCTCATTCACAAGGGGAATATTTTCAGTCTCTCCACTGAGAATAATGTTGACTTTGGTTTTGTGTATATGCTCTCAATTATGTTGAGGAATTTTCCTTCTACTCCTATTTTGCTGAGTTTTTTTTTTTTTTTAATCAGGAATGGGTTTTGGATTTTATCAAATGCCTTTTCTGCATCAATTTATATGATCATGTGGTTCTTTTGCTTTGTTTTATTTATGTGATGGATTACAGTGATTATTTTTCTAATTTTTTTTGATACATTATTGGAATCTGTTGGCTAGGATTTTGACGAAAATTTTTGCATTTATATATATGAGAGATACTTGTCTATAATTTTCTTTTTTGTGTGTGGTATTTGGTTTTTGTGTCAGAGTTATGTTTGTTTCAAGGAATGTGTTCAGAAGTATTCCATCCTTTTCTACGTTTTGGAATAGTTTGAACAGAGTTGATGACAGCTCTTCTCGGAATCTTTGATATAATTTGTCAGTGAAGCCATTGAGGCCAGGACTTTTTTTAGATTGGGTATTTTTTATGATCTGTTCAATTTCTTCTTTCGTTATCTACCTCTTCAAATATTTTACCTCTGACAGTGTTAGTCTGGGTAGGTTGTATGTTTCTAGAAAATTTTCCATTTCTTTTAAGTTTTCAAATTTGTTAGAATTTTCAAATTTGTTAGAGTTTTCAAATTTGTTAGAGTTCTTACTATTATTACAAAGTTCCCTAGTATTCTTTATTATACTTTTTATTTCTTTTTGTTACCTATCTAATTTCTTACTTGTTATTTGCATCTTCTCCTTTTTTGCCTTTGTTAAATTAGCTAGTGATTTGCCAATTTTATTAATTCTTTCAAAGAATCAACTTCTAGTCTTGTTTATTCTCTTGTTTTTCTGTTTCATTCATTTCTGTTATAATCTTTATAACAGAAATACTCCTTAGATCAGGAGTATTTCATCCTTTTCTCTGGTGACTGTAGGGTTGCTTTTTTGTTATTGTTGTCCTCTTTCTAATTGTTGGAAATGTTGTGTTAAGGTGACAATTTTAGTTCTTTCTTCTTTTTTGATGTGTGTGTTTATTGCTATAAATTGTCTTCTGAGCACTGCCTTTGCTGTTTCCCAATGATTTTGGTATGTTGTGTTTTTTATACTTAGCTCTGAGTTATTTGCCAAAGGTCAGCATCAATAATTCCTATCTCATACAGTCTTGCTATAATTAATTGATTTCAGTGATTCTTGACCTTGGATGCACATGGGGAATGTTAAAACATACTAAACATCACCCCAAACTCATTAAATTGGAATCTTGAAATAAGTCACTTCAAACTGAAACTAAACCCACTGCTCTTGAGTCATTTCCAACTCATAGAGACTCTATAGGATAGAGGATTTCCGTGGGATTTCCAAGCCTACAAATTTCACAGAAGTAGACTTCCATATCTTTCTCCCATAGAGTAGCTAGTGGATTCCACCTACCAACCTTTTTCTGGTAGCAGCTGAGTGCTTTAACCATTGTACCATCAGGGATCCTTATAAATCACTCAGGCCATGGTATACCAGAAAGTTTTCCAGGTAGTTCTAATGCACAGCCAAAATTGCAAATGACGTTTGAAGGCCAGTGCTACCCAAAGTGTGATCAGTAGATCAGTGCTAGATTTATTTTTTTTTTTAATATATCCAGGAAATGAGATTGGTGTGCTACTCTGGTTGCTAGGTTAGAAGCACTAGGGCACTCACCACCTGTCTCTGGTTGGATTTGGTAGTGAGTGAGAGTGTAGATATGAGTCTATGATCTCTAGTTGTGTAGAACCATGGAGGGTAGGCTAGGTGGGTACTGGCTTCTATCAGTCATCTATCCAGTGGTACTGGAACAGGTAGTGACACCTGCCCAGTGGGTGGGGTTCATATATTATGGGTATGGCTAGATAGTGTCACTGGCTCCTGACTCATGAAGGCAGGGGGAGGAGGGAGGAAGAGGAATAAATAAAAATAAAATACAAAAGGTGAGAGAAGGAATAAAAAAAAGGATAAAGAAAAAGAACAAGAAATAAAAAAGTAGTACAAGACCTGTGCTAGCTGCCAAACATAGCTATGGCAGGAATGTGGTGCCTGCTCTACAGGAGCATCCACCACCAACTGCAGACAGAGGGGTGTGTTTATAGCCAACCATGGAAGCATTCAGGAACACACACCACCAACCTTGAGGCAGCAGAGGCTGGTATTGCTGACTGTGGAGATCACAGGAGGGCTGCACATGCCCTCCAGGAGCATACACTGCTAATCATGGAAGTCATGGCCACAGGGCCTCAGATCCATGAAGGCATGACCTGTAGATGTTTTTCAGGGCCAAGGATGTGTTGCTCAATCTGCTGGAGTATGCCTCAGGTCACTTAGTGTGTGGAGCAACAAGTGAGGGGGCAGGGGAGGAATGTGGGCCAAGTGGAACACCAGGTGAGGAAAGGAGTGGTGGGGGCTTGACCAGCAGCCAGGTGGGTAGGGATGGAGGCTGCCATGCCATTGCTCACCAGGAGATTGTACAGGGTAAGAGGGAAATCACATCTTTCTGGTCACTAGTTACTGGTGTGTGCCCTGGTACAGTCCTGAGTGAGCAGAGCTGGTTGTCCTATTCCTACCCTGATCATAATGCTATTTGCAATAATTCCAAATGGTCAAGCGTTCCAGGCTAGTTGAAAATTCACTGCTTTATATTTACTTTTCACTGTTTTCTATTTTTGTTCAGTTTCTTCTTCTAGTTGGTATTTGATCTATTTCTTTATCCTTTCCTTTGAAGCTCAGCATACCAGGATTGTCACCCATATCTCTTTCACTTGGTTTCTTGAGTCTTTGTTGTAAAGGGCCTGGGTTGTATATCTGCCTAGTCCACTATCTTGGAGCCTTATCTATCAAGCTTCTTATCTTGTCACAGATGTGTAACAATTTGTAGGCTGGTTTCTTATAGCCTTCCTATCAGCCTATTTGGTATATCCAGAAGTCTCTAGAATTTTTCCTTTTCTACAGCATTTTTTGGACCTGGGCATTTAATTCAAATATTTATTGTTATAGGTCTGAGTGTGCCAATTTTCAATCTATGTCCATTAAACTGTCTAGCATTACTTATTAAGTTTAAACTTTTTCTGTCATTTAATGCATATTGTTGTTAAATCATCACAATGTGGGTACAATTTCACATTATCAAAATGGATTGGCACTGGAGCAGCTGTGAGTTGGGAAGGGCTTTGAAATGTTTTGGACTTCTGAGATTCCTGTTCAATTGCAAAGGCAAGTTCTGTCTTCTCTTCTCCCCTTCCAATCTCTATCATTCTCTCCCTTGTATTCTCTTCTACTTAAAGATGGTTTTAAAAGTAGACTGGATAGTCACTGACCAATGTAACCTAAGGACAGGCCTTCCCCCTATACCCCAAAATCAAGGCCCTTGCTCTTGAAAAAAAAAAAAAAAAAAGAGCTCTTTTTTCTGGATCTTGAAAGCTTGGAGTAAAAAGGATGTATTTCAAGTGTTGGTGGCTAAAACTATTGAACCATCTCTTAAAGGTAAAAGAGAATAAAATAAAATGCTATGGGAATTGGGACTAAGGCAAGCATTTGTGGGGGAAAGGAGAAAGTGCAAGTAGATATTTAGGAGGCCCCAAGATGTTGCATGAGAACTGGAACTCTAGATTTGAAGCAACAGGATCTGGTTTTATGTCATAGATGTCTCTCTTTATAGCTATGTAACAGGTTTTTTTTTTTATTTTTTTTAACATAACTATGTCTTAGTTTTCACATTTGTAAAAGTATCACACAGCATTTGCTGATTGTTGTGAAGTTTAAATGTGATAATGTATATAGAAGCACATAGCATAGTTCCTGGCACCAAGTTATTCTCTGTTCATTAATTCAATCAACAAATATATATTAAAAACCTACAGTGTGTCAGGCACTGTACAAGGTAGCAAGCATACAATGGAGTAATTATTACTTAATAATTATATTAGGTAATTCATATGATAGAGCATATGAATTACTTAATATAGCTCTACTAGCCCATACTCCTTGTAACTCCCAACAAATGACTAGGTAAGGCTATATAAATGTGAGGCGCTTGTGCCGCACCAAGGGGGTTGGGTAGCTTGCTAATAATGTAAATAAGGTAGATGGTATCCTTGGACCAGTGAGACCACACAAATAAGGTGTATGGAACTTTAATGTGGAGATTGGTCAGTTTTGCCATCCCATTAAGTTTAAAATGAGCCATTCCAGGGGCAGAAAAGGAGGACCTGCCTACTATCAAGAAGAAGAGATAGGAGCAGAGAATGTCCTTTGGACCCAGGGTCCCTATACTGGGACCCCCAAGATCCAGGAGACAGCTGTAACACACCAGAGACACAGCAAGAGACAGCGAGAAGCACTGACAAGGAAACAGAGGCAGCAAAGTACCTACTCGGCAATTAATATGAATTAATATGACCCATTCTTGGATTAAAAAAAAAAAAAAAACAGCAGAGGCAGTGTAAACAGGAGATGGGCAGAAGACGGCACAGTAGGTTCCTGACCCATAGAGAGAGAAAGGTGAGTGCCTTCAGGCAGTAGTCTTGCTGGCAGAGTGAGATGCCTCTGGTCACTTGATGGAACTAAGTTTGCCAACTCACAAAGCTACAGCTGAGCCCTTTGGGGCCAAGTCTTACTAACAGAGTGGTGTACCCCTGGGAAATTATTGACAGAGCTAAAAGAGCTTTGTAACACTTGCCTGAGAAGGGTGGAAGCTAAGGGGCTGTGGGACTGAGAGACCAAGGGCCAGAGAGAGGCATACTTACATGCACTACTGAGAAGAGGCTGTTCTGATTGAAGAACTGTATTCTGACTCATTTCTGATCCTGAATTGTAACCTGTAACTTCTCTAATAAACTCCATAGTCATGAGTATTATCTGTGAGTTCTGTGTGGCCAATGCAATGAATTATTGAACACAGCAGAAAAGTAGAGAGTACCATGCGAGGGGCAGTTGGTGTTAGAATTAGTAAAAAGGTTGGAAGGTAGAGATGTGTCTGACCACTGCCTCATAGGAATCAGCCTCGGGCTGTTGATCTTGATCTCCCTCCCTGCTTGTGAAGTTAGAGGAGGTCAGATGTCTCCCTCTTGCCCTTTTTACAGAGGACAAAAACCAGGCTTTGATCCTGTCCTCATAGAGCTTACAGTCAAGTGTGGAAGACAGGAATCATGTAATCATCTATATAAATGTATTAATAAACATAAATATAAATGGAAACAAATACTATGAGCAACGATTAGAGAGATACCTTATCTTATTTGGAAGGTTATGAAACATTTCCCTAAAGGAGTAATATTTAAGCTGAGTGCTGAAGGAATTGACTTGTTGTGGGGTAAAGGAGAGGATATGTCTGTATAACAAAGCACAAGAGGAAATCTTCTAGCTGTGACATTAATTTAAATTAGCCTAAATGAAAAAGGAATATATTGATTCATGTGAATGGGAAGCCCAAGATCAGGCAATGGCTTTGAGTATCAGCTCAAACAAATGTCACTTTTCTTCATCTTTTGGCTTATGTTTCCTCTGCATTAGCTCTATTCTAGGCAGAGTTTCTTTATACAGTGGGAAAACGTGATACTAGCCACAGGCCTAAGTGCTCTTATCACAGAAGATGAGAGGCCCTCTTTTTTGTAGGATTCATGTTAATTGCCAAGTGAGGGCTCCCATTGACCCATTCTTGGATGCAATTTCCAACTCCGAATCAATCTCTGGAGTACTCTGATTTGCCAGGTTGGAGGGTGGGTGTCACATGTACTCCCTGTGGTAAGGAAGATGAAGCTAAATGACAGATAACCCCCCTGGGTAGAGAGAGGTCTTTCTGAAAGCAAAAAGCAAAGAAGAGAGAGAGAGAAAAAAAAAAAAAAAACTAACAGATGTCCTTTGTGGGTAAATTTATGCCATGTTAGGCACTTTGGTCTTTACCATAAAGGCAATGGAAAACCACTTAAGGATTTTAAACAGATAGCTGACATAACCAGATTTTCCTTTGATACAAATGAACTTGCTGCAATGTGGCCAATGAATTTGAGGGAGCAGAATAAATGTGGAGAGACTAGTTTGGCTCTTTCAGACTAGAGATGAAAACATAGCTTTAAAGAAGGAGATGGATTTAAAATATTTAGGGAGTAAACTCAATAGTATTTGAAGATGGATTGGACACTGAGGGAGAAGGAAAGTGAGATTCCTAGTTAAAAGGATAATGCTACCATTCTCTGAAAGGGACCATGGAAAGAGAGCCAGCTTATAAACAGAAGCTTTGAGCTGCATAGAGGGGAATTACTAGGATTTTGAACACTGGATTAATCACAGAACATCAGACATTCTGTTCTTTGGAAAGTTTCTTGAGGGGTTGTCTAGTCCAATTTTTGACTGGTCTTAACTCTGACATCCTTCAGCAGTTTTTTTCGTGTCCATGAAGCATACTTGGCATTCTTTTAGAATTTTTTTTTCCCAGGGCTCTCCACTCTCTGCAGCTCTTGATGTGTTTGAGGATGCCGGAGAATTATTGAAAGGAACTGCCTTTTGACAGCCTAATCCATGGCTTGTGTATGGTGCTGACAGTTCTTAGATTTGTTCAGTCCTTCTTTCTGAGACTGTTAGACCCTTGACTAATTGTCTTTTTTTTTTTTTTTTTAACGTGCCTAGTTAAACTACCTGAATTTCATGTAATTGAATCCCTAGGACAGTGACATTTTATAGATAAATTTTAGACATTTGTTGGGTATGTCTCATCTAGAGATTACAAAAAAAAAAAAAAAAACAAACTCACTGCTGTCGAGTTGGATCTGACCCATAGCGACCCCTCCTTGGGTTTCCTAGGTGGTATCACCACAGAAGTAGATCGCCGAATAATCTTTCTTCTGAGGAGTAGCTGGTGGGTTTGAACTGCCAACATTCTGGTTAGCAGTCAAGTGTCTTAGGCACTATGCTACTAGAGCTCCCCATCTAGAGATTAGTTTGTCAAAATACTATTTAGCAACAAAAAAAAAAAAAAAGAAAAGAAAATGCAATTCAACCACCTTTAAATTAGAAAATCTTGGTATTAGTGTCAAAATACTACCAGTTAAAGCAATTTCTATCAACATCAAGTCCTGTTTCTCATCATTTCTATAAAATTATCCAATTAAGAACAGCATGAAACAAGGAGTGCCCAGAGACGCTGATTCTCATTTTCATCAGTAGCAAAAGTTAGTGTTCATTTCATCTAATTCCCCTTCTCCGGGCCTAAAACCCAACATTGCTCAGCAGTTGAGCAATTGAGTTATACAAATGCAGTTCCTTGGCTGAAAAACTCTAAAATGATCGATGGCAGATTTCACATTAATTTTTAAAAGTGCTTTCGTTGCTCTAAACTTATTAGAACACTGTGTCAATCCATCTTTTTTGAGGTAGACATTATTGCTCTAATTTTCCATTGATTCTCTAATCTATTGATCAGCTGATCTGTTGGTTCATTTTAGCATATCACTACATGTTCTTTTTGTTGTTATTGTTGTTATGTGCCATCGAGTCGGACCCAACTCATAGTGACCCCTCCTTGGGTTTCCGAGGCAGTATCACTATGGAAATAGATTGCCCAAACTTCCTTCTGAGGAGTGGTTGGTGGGTTTGAACCACCAGCCTTTTGGTTAACAGTCAAGTGCCTTAGATCAGGAGTATTTCATAATTAAATGTCTGTCAATTTTGTCCTCTATTGCCATTCAGATAGTCAAACCCATTTTTCCTCTGAAGGTCTATATTCAGAAGTGCTAGTTAAGTCCCCTGGATGGCCAGAAGGGTAAAATGATAAGAAAAGCATGTTAATGTCATCCTGAAAAAGTCTGAAACCATCAGACTATGAAGCTATATATTGTCAAACTTTTGAGAACAGAACATCACGAATCTGGTCAGAATTATTTAGATGTGCCTGGGTTCAGAGAAATCCTAAGGAACAACATCCAGATATTACTCATGGATAATATGGAGGTGAAAATAGCCAAGCCACTGAGTTTTCATTGGAAGTGTTCTCAGGGCCTTAGTCCAATTTCTTCATTTCACAGATGTGGAAGCTGAGGCTGATGAGTTCAAAGCCATGTTGCTGAAGATTAGGAAACTAGCTAAATCCAGATCCAGGTCAAAGCACAATGTGAGATAAAGGGCCCATTTCAGAGTCATTAAGGGCTTATTGGCTTACAACTTACTACGCAAATGTAACCACTGCTGTGGAGTCAGATCCAACTCATAGCAACCCCTCCTTGGGTTTCCGAGGCAGTGTCACTATGGAAATAGATTGCCCAACCTTCCTTCTGAGTTTCATGTTATTGTTATTAGCTGCTGTCAAGTTGATATTGATATTGATCAATATATTGATCAATGATATTGATTCATTGTGATCTCATATGTGCAGAGTAGAATTGCTCCAAAGAGTTTTAAAAGCTGTAATCTTTTGGAAGAAGATCACCAGGCATTACTTCTGAGGAATCTCTGGGTGGGTTCAGATCACCTTTAGGTGAGTAGTTGAATGCTTAACCCACCCATAGACTATTAGTTGTATACTTGTATAAAATCCAAAAAAAAACCTGTTGCTGTCAATTCAGACTCATAGTGACCCTACAGGATGGAGTTGAACTGCCCCATTGGGCTGTAATCTTTATGGAAGCAGATTGCCACATCTTTCTCCTGTACAGACACTGGTGAGTTTGAACCACTGACCTTTTGGTTCTCAGCTGAGTGCTTTAACCTTTGTGCTACCAGGGCTGTGTAAATTACTTGACCACCTCAACCATACTCTCCAGCATTTTTTAATTAAAATGAGAATCTTATGTAAGACATTTAGCACAAACACACAAAACAAGCCTGATGCTGTGGAGTTGATTCTGACTCATACTGATCCTATAGGACTGAGCAGAACAGCCCCACAGGGTTTGCAAAGCCATAATGATTACTGAAGCAGACACATCTTTCTCCCATGGAACAACTGGTGAGTTTGAACTGCTGACTTTTAACAATTGAGCATTTACCCACTGAGCCAGGAGAGTTCCTATTTAGCACATGGGAGGTACCTAATAAATGTTATTTCTTTTCATTTCCTCTCCTCTCCTAGATGTCATGGGAAAGATGAAGAAGAATGCCCTATTATCATTGAGCTCAAAATCTTGTATTTCTGTTTCAACTTTCTATCTGTCTATAATTTTTTATGTTTGTTTAAAGAGCCTGAATCAAGCATATGGGTAGTAATAATTTTTAAAAAATCTAAATAAGATTAATTAGTCATGTCAAAATAATTATTTTCCTAGGAATTACCTGATTAAATTTCAACTCAAGAAGAGGAAGGTGGTCTTACTTTCTGTGAAGGGCAGATGTCAGTGGACATCTTCCTCTACTAGTCCCTCACCTAACGCCATTGAGGTAAAATGGGACTGAGAATTAAGGAGCAGCAAAGATAGGTACTGGAAGTTCCAAGGGTTTGGGGGAATCTCAGAGTTGGATGCATTAAACTTCAGGAGGATATATGTTGCTAAGTTGGGATGGATGGATGGAGTGAGATGTTGTAAATTATAATGAGAAAAGATAGGACTAGAGAATCCAGACAACAGCAAATCTTGGAAGAATGACTTTAGATGGGATCCAGGACCCTGGCATTGGGATAGAGAGAAAAAAAAGATGGACTCCTGGGGCAGAGCCCAGAGAAATATAACAAAGGGGCTTCAAGAGCAGGTGTCAATTCAAAGTCCTTAGGCATGTCCTAAGGTCCAAAAAGAAAGAAGCTTGTTCCTTAAATAATTAAGAGGGTTAAAGAAAGTAGGTTAGCCTGGAACTAAAAAGTGGGAATTTCTTATAGTCAGGGACCAATTGTTATTCTTTGTACCTTCAGACCTGCCACTAAATAACTAACTAAAACTAACTATTAGCCATCGAGTTGGATCTGACTCATAACGACCCCTCCTTGAATTTCCAAGGCAATATCTCTATGGAAGTAGATTGCCCAATCTTCCTTCTGAGAAGCATTCAATAATTACTTGCTAAATGAATGAATAGATGGGAAACTAGCTGGAAGTATATAGTTCTGAGGTCCAGGACCCATGGATATGTGCATTTGTATGTGTGTGCATGTGTGTGTAGGGAGGGAGACTGGGCAGTGTTCAGGAGGTCCAGAAAGAAACGCATAGCCTGAGCTAAAACAATGAAATAATATAAATTTTCCAGAAAATGCTCTCATCTTTCAGAAATTTGGTTGGACAGTTGTCCTATGCTGGGCATTAGGGAACAAAGTGACGAATTCTACCTTGAAGAGCTAACTTTATCCTCATCTCCACCTCACCACCACCATTATAAGTATGTAGGTGGAGCTCCAAACTAGATCTAATCCTTCTGGGATTCAGCAGATTATTTTATCTCATCCTTTCTGACCCCATTCCAACCTTCAAAATGCACCTACCACACCTGTGAAACAGAACCTTAGAAAAAGCAACCATTTGGCTTGAGAATTGTTCTGTATTCACCCTACCACCTTATTCCATACTCTTTTCACCTAAATCAACAATTCACAGGCTTCCCTCTGGCCCCTAGTCCCTTACATTGGCTCCTTTTTTTCTCTTGGACAAGTTAGATTTTACTAACAGTTTTGGGACTGCCTAATCAGTTCAGAGGAGCTCTGGTAGTGTAGTGCCTAAGGCGCTTGACTGCTACCCAGAAGTAGCAGTTCACACCCACCAGCCACTCCTTGGAAGGAAGGTTGGGCAATCTACTTCCATAGTGATACTGCCTCGGAAGCTCAAGGAGGGGTCGCTATGAGTTGGGTCCAACTCGATGGCACATATCAACAACAACAACAACAACAATAATTAATTCAGGCTTTGACCCCATCAGGATCCTGCTACTGGGATCTTCTTTTTATTGCTTCCTGCAATGAAATCTTGCTTTATTTGTCACTCCTGTTTCCTTACCCCCAACCGTGATTAATGATTTAGCAAAGACCATCCTCTTCTGACCTTGAGCCAGTGAAGGAAGTAAATTAGACACAACATCTCAAGGCAAATACATGCCCATCTTAGGGATTTACACTTGTATACTGTCTGCCTGGAATGCTTCTCCCCAAAATATTCATGGATATTACATCTTTACTTCATTTAAAATTTCTACTCAAAGGTCACCTCCTCACAGCTTCCTTCCTTGGCAGCTTTCTGAAAACAGCAAAACCTTCCCTCATTCTGTGTCCATGTATCTGCCTAATTTTCTGCATAGCACTTATCAATGACCTTGAAATATATGATATGTGTGTGCATTTTCTTGTCTTGTTTCTTGTTTATCACAAGGACTAAAAAGTAAGTTTTATGAAAGCAACAATTTGTCCACTTGGCTTATCATCATATCTCTAGCACTTAGAACAGTCTGTCACATAGTTGTTACTGTTGTTAGTTGCTGTCAAGTCATCTGCAACTCATGCATCACACAACGAAATGTTGCATAGTCCTGTGCCATCTGCATGATTATTGGTGTATTTGAGTCCATTGTACAGCTATTGTGTAGTTCTTTCTATGGGGCTCATGTTCCAACACTATGTCAGACAATGTTCTGTCGTGATCCATAAAATTTTCATTGGCTGATTATCAGAAGCAGATTGCCAGGCCTTTCTTCCTAGTCTGTCTTTGGAAGCTCCACAAAAATATATCCATCATGGGTGACTCTGCTGGTATTTGAAACACTGGTGGCATAACTTCCAGCATCATAGCAACTCACAAGCCATCAAGGTACAACAACCACAGATGGGTGGTTATGTCATGTAACAGATATCAAATACTGGTTTATTAGTAAACGAATGAATGAATCCTCAAGTCCATATAGAAGTGACCCATAATCACACAGTAGGAGAAGTCAGGCAGTGAGTCCACTGAATTAACTTGGCTGTAAACCTTAGGACAGGTAATAAAATGAAGATGTAGGAGGCTATTTTAAGTTATTCTTATAAATAAATGTTAGAAAATATCCCGCTAGCCTGTTTCTCAATTTACTTTTTCTCAGTGGCAGAACCTTGGTAACAAAATTAATTAAACATTTTTATTCTACTTATACATCATCATTTGCTACAGGCAAATAGAAATCTGGCTACTGTCCAAGCTATATTAAATGTAATTCTGGTTCATCTGTTCAAATGAGTAATAATAAATATACACATTTTTTGTATGGAATATCAAGATTTAGAGTTTCTGTTAGTCAATATTGATCTCTGTTTCATTTGACTCAAACATCATTTCTTTTGTCAGTGTACTTTGATAGTTGTCTTACTAATTACCAAACATGCTTTCACTGGTATTGTAAACTAAGAATTATATAACTGTGTTTCCATGCCTCCTGGACATTGTAAGGGAATGCATCATATCAGGGTGGACTTCCTACCCCAGAGGAAAGCACTGGCTCAGCATGGACATGTACAGATGAGGGTAGATTACTGAATAAGCAAGGCAAGCATAGGCTTACTTATGCTTACTTAGTAATCTGTAGTGTTTACCTTGCTTATTAGGTAATCTGACACTGTGTAGGAAAGGCTCATGGAGGACTTATACACAGATGAGTAATTCCTCCCATTTGTGGACATTTAATTCTTTACATGAATTATCCTCACCTGCCCAAATGTACAATTCAGTTAATCATTGCAATTAGAGAACACCAACAGATACTTCATGTAATATGTTCTAAGTATTATGGCTACAGACATTACACCAGATAAATATTCCAACATGATGAAACAACTAGTAAATCTATAAATCAAGGATCTGTGTGCACATCTTTTGTAAGGGGGGCGGGGAAGGTCAGTGATTAATTTCAGTAAGGGATATATAAATCAGAAGTGTCAGCATGGAAATGAAGGCTAAATCCAGTTCTCTCTTCTGGTAATACAGTCTCAATTACTCACCATAATCATTTCTATCTAGGTTAAAGCTTCTGAGTTGAAACAAACAATTGATTACAGCCATCAAAAATATAATATTAAATTAACTGGACATTGCTCTATGGAAAACAGGGGAGGAAAGGAGGCTACCAAGTGAAGCATGTCATTCTTCATAGTTATTCCATATTTTAGTAACAGAAACAGCACATCCAGGAGTCTGGTAGATACATATGCCAAGGGAAAAATAGCAGCAACCTTTCAGAAAGGAACTTTGTATTTCTTGATAAAGACATAGACTAGACCAGTAGGCCACAAGGTCACAGGAAATTAGAAGGCATCTCCCTTCTTTCTTTGGTTTAGACTTCAGACTTTGTTAGGGGAAAAACTATCTTCTTAATAGGGATAATTTGCTCCTAATTTGTAATTATATCTTACAAAGTTTCACCAGGCAATCAGTTTAGAAAGGTCATCCTAGGAGCCTGATAATCATAAACAAATTGTCTTAAAGTGATTAGTTAAATTTTATATTATCAGGAATTGAATGTTCAAGTACAGAGAATTTAATGAATTATGAGTTTCCTGTACTGTTGCACTTGCTGTTTTAAATGTGCAGAGATGAACAGGTAGAGTCTTAATTCTACTGGTTGTGACTTTAAAATATGTAAGTGAGGCTGCCTCTCTCTGTGGCTCATGTGGAGACTGACTGTAAGGGATAGAGAGTTAGCACCTCACAGTGTCCTTACAAGAGGATGTTCTGTCCTGAAGGGCAGACATGGTCATGGTCATGGTCATGGTCATTCCCACTAACAGGACCAAATTCTTATTTGTAAGTAGGAAACTCAAGTTCTGGTCAGCCGTCTATCGTTAGCACCTGAATTTCTCGTTCTCCATCTGCTGGGCTGACATCATCAGAAATATGTTTGTTATTTTGTGTTTTGCACTGAAACTTTCCATGCTTCCATTGAAGTATTAGGACTCCAGGTTGGTGAGAGTCTCACTATGATTCCAGAGTAGGCAGCCCATCCAAATGTTCTTCAGCTGCTGTCACCTGGCTTTGGCTCCCTTCCCCTTAAGGTGGGATGATGCAGCACATACATTGTACTCCAGAGCACCTAGGGATCAGGTCAAGGCCACACTAGACCTGAAATCACATCCTTGCTGAGCGCTTACCCCTTCCAGATCTTGTTTTGCAGAGAGTATTTTATAGTAGGCATTGTTTCTAGGTAATGTGACCCAAACCAGATCCTTACCTCCTAGTGACAGACGAGGCAAGTTTAGAACCATGGAGCTCAATTGAGAGGGTAAATGGGCCTGGACATTCCCTTTGGAAAAATCCATAAGATACCTCTGGACTGAAGGAATCCAAATTGGCTGCAGTTTCCTATATCAAATCTAGCTACAGAGACTTGGCCTTTTTGGACCTCAAATGAGAAATGGCATCCACATCTATACTTCTACACTCTACCTTGAATTCCTTGTAAAGGAATAAGTCACAGTCAGTTAAAACCACAAGTGAACAAAACTTGGAACGAGAATTGTAGATGTGCCTCTGTTCTCTAATACATCTGAGAGGCCCAGAGTGGCATAGAGATAAAGTATATAAATCAGTTAAAAAGATATGCTTTTATCCTATAGATAAAAAGGCAATAGAAGATGTTAGCGTGAATAGTGATAGTGATTGTTATTAACTGAATTGTGTTGGAATCCAAATCCCTATACCTGTGGATTCAATTTGATTTGGAAATAGGGTTTTCTTTATTATGTTAATGACACCTGTGGGGTTTTGTTGCTGTTAGGTGCCTTAGAGCCATTTTTGACTCAGAGTGATCCTATGTACAACAGAATGAAACAATGCCTGGTCCTGTGCCATCCTCATAGTCCCTGCCATTCTTGAGCCCATCCTTGCACTCACTATGTCAGTCCATCTTACTGAGAGTCTTCTTTTTTGCTGACCCTCTACTTAGAGGGACTGGTCCCTTCTGACAAAATGACCAAAGTATGAAAGACAAAGTCTGGCCTTACTCACTTCTAAGAAGTGTTCCAGCTGTACTTCTGCCAAGACAGATTTGTTCATACTTCTGACAGTCCATGGTATGTTCATTATTCTTCACCAACACCACAATTCAAATGCATCACTTCTTCTGTGGTCTTCCTTATTCATTATCTAGCTTTACCATGAATATAAGGCTACTGAAAATATCATGGTTTGGATCAGGTGCACCTTAATCTTCAAAGTGACGTGTTTGCTTTTAAACTATTTAAAAGGTCTTTTGCAGCAGATTTGTCCAGTGCAATAGGTCATTTGATTTCTTGACTGCTGCTTCCACAGATGTTGATTTTGGATCCAAGTAAAATGAAATCCTTGATAACTTTAATATTTTCTCCATTGATCAGCATGTTGCTTATTGGTCCAGTTGTGAGGATTTTTATTTTCTTTATGTTGAACTGTAATCCATACCACAGTTGTAGTCTTTGATCTTCATCCATAAATGCTTTGAGTCTTCTTCACTTTCAGCAAGCAAGGTTGTGTCATCTATATTTTGCAGGTTGATAATGAGTCTCCCTCCAGTTCTAATGCTGTGTACTTCTTCACATAGTCTAGCTTCTTGGATTATCTATACAGCATACAGATTGAATAATTATCATGAAAGGATACAACTCTGATACACACCTTTCTCAATTTTAAACCACACAGTATCCCTTTGTTCTTGAACATCTGCCTCTTGGTCTGTGTACAGGTTTCTCATGAGTACAATTAAGTGTTCTGGAATTCCCATTCTTCACAATGCTGTCTGTAATTTGTTATGATCCACACAGTCAATAAAACACAGGTAAATATCTTCTGGTATTCTTTCCTTTCAACAAAAATCCATCTGACATGAACAATGACATTCCCTTATTCCATGCCTTCTTTTGAATCCATATTGTCAGTGTATGGCTGCAACCATTTTTTAATATCTTTGGCAAAATTTTACTTGTGTGTGATATTATTAATACTATTCAAAAATGTCCACATCCTGTTGGATCACCTTTCTTTGGAATGGGCACAAATATGGATTTCTTCCAGTCCATTGGCCAGGTAGCTGTCATCCAAATTTCTTGGCATAAACAAATGAGAGTGTCCATTATTTCATGTATTTGTTGAAACAAATACATTTCATGCATTTGTTGAGTATTCCAGCAATTCCCAGAGCCTTGTTTTTCACCAATTTCTTCAGTGCAGCTTGGACTTTTTCCTTCAACACCATCAGTTCTTGACCTTGTTGCGTCAGTTCTTGATGTTGTTGTTGTTATATGCCATCGAGTAGGATCTAACTCATAGTGACCCCTCCTTGGGTTTCCGAGGCAGGATCACTACGGAAGTAGATTGCCTCATCTTCCTTCCGAGGAGTGATCTTATGCTACCTCCTAAAATGGTTGAACATTGACCAGTTCTTTTTGATACAGTGACTCTGTATATTCCTTCCATTTCATTTGATGTTTCCTATATCATTCAGTAATTTTCCCATAGGATCCTTCAGTATCACAACTTAAGGCTTGAATTTTTTCTTTAGTTCTTTCAGGAATGCCAAACATGTTCTTCCCCTTTGATATTCCAACTCCAAATCTTTGCACATTTCATTATTCTACTTTACTTGGACATCTTGAGGTGACATTTGACTTTTCTGTGCAGCTCTTTTACTTCATCATTTCTTTCATTCACTTTAGCTATTCTCCATTCAAGGAGAAGTTTCAGAGTCTCTTCTGACACCTGTTTAGGTCTTCTTTTCCTTTCCTGTCTTTTAAATTACCCTTTGCTTTCTTCATTTATAATGTCCTTGATGTCATCCCACAACTCGTCTGGTCGTCAGTCACTGGTGTTCAATATATCAAATCTATATTCAGATAGCCTCTAAATTTGGGTAGGATAAACTCAAGGTCATAGTTTGGCTCTTGTGGATTTATTTTAATTTTCTTCAACTTCAACTTACACTTGAATACGAGCAATTGATGGTCTATTCCACAGTAGGCCTCTGGCTTTTTTCTGAGTGATGATATTGAGCTTCTCCATTGTCTCTTTTGATGGATATTTTTTATTTGATTCTTATACATTCCATCTGGCAAGGTCCACATGTACAGTTGCCATTTTTGTTGTTTACAAAAGGTATTTGCAATGAATAAGTCATTGGTCTTGCAAAATTCTACCATGGGATCTCCAGCATCATTTCTATCACCAAGCCCATATTTTCCAATTTCTTTGTTTATGGCTTTCATGTTCCAATCACCAGTAACTAGCAATATATCTTGATTGCATGTTTGGTCAATTTCAGACTGCAGAAGTTGTTAAAAAAAAAAATCTTCAATTTCTTCATCTTTGACTTTAGTTGTTGATGCATAAATTTGCATAGTAGTATTATTTGGTCTTCCTTTTAGGTGTATGGATATTATCCTATCTCTGACATCATTGTACTTCAATATAGATCTTGATGTTCTTTCTAATGATGAATGTGATGACATTCCTCTTTCATTTGTAATTCTCAGCATAATAGACCATGTTGTTGTTGTTATGTGCTGTCAAGTCAGACCTGACTCATAGTGACCCCTCCTTGGGTTTCTGAGGCAGTATCACTACGGAAGTAGATTGCCCCATCTTCCTTCCGAGGAGTGGCTGGTGGGTTTGAACCGCCAGCCTTCTGGTTAGCAGTCAAGTGCCTTAGCCACTATGCTATCAGAGCTCCTATAATAGACCATATAATTGTCCAAAATGGCTGATACCAGTCCACTTCAGCTCACTGATGCCTAGGATATTGATCTTTATGTATTCCATTTCAGTTTTGACAACTTCTAATTTTCCTAGATTCATAGTCCATGTATTCCACATTCTGATTAATGGGTGTTTGCAGCTGTTTCTTCTCATTTTGTGAGTTGGGCCACATCAGCAAATGAAGATTCCCAAAGCTTTACTTCATCCACATTATTAAAGCCTACTCTACTATGAGGAGGCAGCTCTTCCAAGTCTTATTTTGGGTGACTTCCAACCTGAAGGGTTCATTTTCTAGTATTGTATCAGACAATGTTTCCCTGTTATTCACAAGGTTTTCAGTGGCCAATTTTTTTCAGAAATGGACTTGACCACATCCTTCTTCCTAGCCTGTCTTAGTCTAGAAGCTCCTCTGAAACCTGTCCACCATGAGTGACCCTGCTGGTATTAGAAATGCTGGTGAGTGGCATAGCGTCACAGCAACATACAAGCCACCACAGTATGACAAACTGACAGATGAGTGGTGGTTGGGTTTTAGACATATCCAATATGAATGATGCTTATGTCTGGAATTGAGCAAGAATGACTGAAGGGACAGTAACCTCATCCATAGTTAGACAGGGATACTGATTCATAAATTTTAAGTGCAAACCCAGCCATCAATTAGCAAAGTAAACTCCTCAGGTCCATCCCCTTCCTCTCTCAGGTTTTAAGACTTTACTTTCCCCTCCATTCCTCTTGCAGCACTGGTGTCATATAATAACCTAGGTTAATAGCAGGCGTTCTGTGGTGGGTTTGCAGGATTCAGCACAGTGCTTTTGTACATAAGTTTCCCCTTACTGAAAACATTTAGTCCAATATCTTGGCTTTTACTGCCTCTCTCTCTCTCTCTCTCTCTCTTTTTTTGGCATCCAAACCAAGCTTTTCCAATTGTGTTTTCAAGCTGCTTTACCAATCTCAATCTGCACCATTGGTACTGCCCTCACTGCTGGTAGATGGGATTCTATATTTTGTTCATTAAAAACTGTTTTGCCTTCTCACTTCAAATAGTTCTAACTCATCCTCAGTACAGCTTAGTGGTTAAGAGTCCGAAGTCCAAGCTTTCCTGAAAAATAGCTGTGTGACCTTGAGTGAGTTGTTTAACCTCTCTGAGCCTCAGTGTCCTAATAAAGTGAGAATTGTAATAATGCTATACCAGTGAAGGATGTGTCCTAAACTGAATCACTTCTGAGTGATAATAAAGAAGAGCATAGACACAGAGATGAGCAAGCATGAACTGGAGAAGATAGAAACCATGCGAGGATTACCAAAGAACCTAAGAATACCAGGGTTACAAAAGCTGAGACAAATATCTTTCCTCAGAGCCTACAGAGAGAGACATTTCCTCTAGAGCCAGGGACCTGAATTTGTATTTCTAGCCTCCTAAACTGTGAGGAAATAAGTTGTTGTTTTTTAAAGCTAGCTGTGGTATTTTTGTTATACCAGCATCAGACTACTAAGACAGTGATACTTAATTTTCTTGTTCAAGAATGCAGAATCAGTTGAAAATCTCAAATCAGATTTGGGATGGGGCAGATGAACCTGAATTTCTTGACCTTATATTTGTGCAGTCCTAGTGTCACAGTGGCTAAGCACTTGGCTGCTAACCAAAAGGTCAGTGGTTCGAACCCACCAGCTGCTCCATGGGAGAAAGATGTGAAAGATGTGTCAGTCTGCTTCTGTAAAGATAATAGCCTTGAAAACCCCATGGAACAGTTCTACTCTGTCCTATAGGGTCACTATGAGTCAGGATCAACTCGATGGCAGTGGGTCATGGATGCTGGTCCCTAAAGCTGAGCACAGAAAAAGAGTAATATAGAGGACAGAGAAGGGGCTTGGTCAGGGTCCCCTGTGAAATACCCCTTCTCTTTCCCAGCTTCATATACCTGTAAAAACATCCAATTAACTATTTGAAATACTGTGACCATCTTTCCATTCTGACCATAAGCTCCATGAGAGCAAGCAGATATATATTTTGTTCATTAAAAACTGTTTTGCCTTCTCACTTCAAATAGTTCTAACTCATCCTCAGTACAGCTTAGTGGTTAAGAGTCTGAAGTCCAAGCTTTCCTGAAAAATAGCTGTGTGACCTTGAGTGAGTTGTTTAACCTCTCTGAGCCTCAGTGTCCTAATAAAGTGAGAATTGTAATAATACCTATCTCTTGAGTCTCTTGTGAAAACTAAACAAAATAAAGCCAGTGAGGCCTTTAACATGGTTGGCACATCATAAATACTCAACAAATGGTGATCATTATTATAGTTTCTAAATATTATTGCTGTATCAAGACTTTATTATTCACAGAACAGAACAAAGAGAAATATCAAGTTTGAATTCCTGCTTACAATTAGAGTCACACACGTATGTGAATATTCCTTCCTACACTTCTCCATCAACTCTTCCTTCTTTTTCAATAATGCTTTTACTGCATCAGACCAGAATCTTCCTACTTAATTTGGATGATTCATTTTTTTTCTTTCCAAATACACCACTTACTTCTTCAGGGCACTCACCTCGGAGTAACAAGATTTGTGGAGGTCATCTGAGCAGGCAGCTCTCAGTGCAATATATGAGAGCACATTAACAGACCCAGTGGCCTTGAGGCCACCCTGCCTGTGATTTACAAGGTGCAATGTGGAAGGCAAAGACTGCAGCTCCAAGCCCTGACACTCCCTTAGGGCTCGATAAACAGCAGCAGAGCTTGGAGCTGCAGCCTGGGTCTTCATTCTTACTCTTCAGACCACATCACCTTCCTGAGAGGCAACACCCCTCCTCCTCCAGGTGGTCATGCTTATTCATTTCCTGAGTCTTCACAGCTCTGTCCAGTGTTGGAGGTCCAACTGCCCAGGACTGGTGTAGGACAGGTAGCTTTAGAAGCTCCCTACAAATGTGCCACACACACAAGAAAAAATCATTTGCCATGAAGGGTATCCCACTCCTGGGGACCCTGTATGTTTCAGAGTAGAACTGCAATCCATAGGGTCACAGGGTTACCAATGGCTATAATTTTTTGAAAGCAGATAGCCAGGCCTTTCTTCTGAGGCACCTCTGGGAGGATTCAAACTGCCAAGCTTTTGGTTAGTAGCCAAGCACTTAACTGTTTTTGCCACACAGGGACTTTACTGCTCACCTGCAGAACAGGTTTAATGCCAGGAGTGTCAGAGTGAGCACGTTCCTCTTTAGATCCTGCTCACCATGTCCAATTGCAATATTTTTACTTGTAAGTTTGCTTCACTGCAGGTGCCATTGTCCTTTTCATTATCACTGAAGATTTCCTGAGAAGATTCATTAAATATTGAGCTAGAGGCCAGCTAAAAATTTGGTACCACAAGAATATAAACAAAGAAGAATTTCTAGGCTGATTTGATTATTAGTGGTTTGAAAACATATGTAATTGAGCATATATTTTTAACATACATGGGGGAAATTATATAGCCATTAATCCTATGGTATTCAGCATATGCTTTCTGAGACAGAATTTCTTCTTTATCACATCTCTGACTGGGAATGTGCTAGCCTATCACTGCAAAATATTACTGAAGAATGGATATAATAACAATTTAATTGCACAGAGCATAGACCCTGTTTCTTAGGTTATGGTATTCTTCAACAAAGTATTTGAGAAAGTCATTGTCTTTGGAAATTATGCACTCTGAAATATAAAACAGTACATAAGATATCAATCATCAGATAATTTTTACTTTCTTTTAGTACTTCCTATTTGGAAAACTAGAGTCTCTGGATGGTGCAAACAGTTAACATGCTTGGCTGTTAACAAAAAAAGTTAGAGGTTCAAGTCCACTCAGAGGCACCTTGGAAGAAAGGACTGACAATCTACTTCCAAAAAATTAGCCATTGAAAACTGTATAGAAAGGCAAATGTGACTATACTCACAAATATATGTAGTTTTGACAGAGGATGTTTCTACATGTATATTTATTTAAAAAAAAAAAAAAAAAAGTCCAAACCAACTGCAATCAAGTTGGATCTGACTCATACTGACCTCTCCTTGGGTTTCTGAGGTGGTATCACTACAGAAGTAGATTGCCCAACCTTTGTTCTGAGGAGTGGCTGATGGGTTTCAAATGCCAGCCATCTGGTGAGCAGTCAAATGCCTTAGGCATTACACCACTAGAGCTCCCTATATGTATTTATATGTCCTACAAATATAACCATGAATATAATAGGTCATATAGGAGACAAAGTTTTGAAAACTTCTCAGCCATAACCAAACCTGTTAAGGGAATGAGTCACTGGGTCGGGGGTCTCAAGAACATAGTCTCAGGAGATATCAGGGTCAATTGACATAACATAGTCCATAAAGCCAGGGGGACCACAGAGCGAGCAGCAGCAGGGATCCAGGTAAGGAGAGGGACCCAGGCCCCACCCCCAAGAGGCAAGAAAGCAGGGGAAAGGAAAGAAAAGCCAGGAGGACCACAGAGTGCAGCAGGAGGGATCCAGGTAAGGGGAGGTTTGAGAGGTTTTGAACAGCTAAGGGACACAAACCTGTCAGTTTGTTATACTGTGGTGGCTTGTGTATTGCTGTGAAACTTGAGGCTGTGCCACTGGTGTTTCAAACACCAGCAGGGTTGCACATGGTGCAAAGTTTCAACACAGATTACAGACTGAGACAGACTAGGAAGAAGGAAGCTATCCACTTCTCAAAGAATTGGTCAGCAAAAACCTTATGGATAGCAGAGGAAAACTGTCTAATACATTACTATGTAACTTTATGAATATCACAGAAACATTATCTGATACAGAGCAGGAGGACAAGCCACTTAGGTCAGAAGGCTCTCAAAAAACGACTAGGAAAGAGCTGCATCACCAGAGTAAAATCAACCTTACTGATGTGGATAAAGTAAAGCTTTCAAGACCTCCATTTGCTAACATGGCACAACTCAAATTGAGGGGAAATAGCTGCAAACACCCATTAATAATCAGAACTTGGAATGTATGAAGTATGAATTTAGGAAAATTGGAAGTTGTCAAAAATGAAATGGAATGCGTAAGAATTGATATCCTAGGCATTAGTGATCTGAAATAAACTGGTTTTGGCCATTTTGAATCAGACAACCATATGATCTACTATGCTGGGAAT
>NW_006921623.1:15478347-15480188 GCF_000298275.1 Orycteropus afer afer | reverse complement strand
CAGATCTGACTCCACAGCAGTGAGTTTGGTTTGTTTGTTTTATATTGTTTATGCAGAAGAGAATAAGGGAGGGGAAAAACAGCAAGTTAGTCATTAAGATTAAGGCCTACTTTAATAGTGGTGTAGTGCCTAAGACATTTGACTGCTAACCAGATGGCTGAACCACCAGCCACTCCTAGGAAAGAAGGTTGGGCAATCTACTTCCATAGAGATGCTGCCTCAGAAACCCAAGAAGGGTCATTATGAGTCGGGGTTGACTCCATGGCAGTGAGTTTGGTTTTGGTTTGGTTAGTTTGTAAAGGTTTTGCAGATTTCAGTGAAAGGCTCCTTCAGCTTTGTATTTCAGCCTTCCTCACAACCATTTCCAGAGCAAAGAAGAGTGAAGAAATCAAAGATGCATGGAAACAATTAGCTCAAATGACTAATAGACTACACAGACCCCAACCTCCACGACCCTGAGACCAGAAGAACAAAATGGTGTCCAGCTACCACTGCCGACTACTCTGAAAGGGATCACAATAGGAGATCCTGGATAGAATAGCTCTTCATGACAGGGGTTAAGGACTTTGTTTTCCTACACCAGTTGTACTTGGATAGAAAAATGTAGGACAAAACTCAAAATCATAAAGACCAGATTTACCAATCTGATGGAGACTGGTAGAATCTATATGACTATGGCCCTTAACTTAAACACTCTTCAATCCTGGAACCGAACTCACCCCTGGGCTCAATTTTCAGCCAAACAATAGAGAGACCTATAATGTGAACCATAGCAAGAAGGAACACACTCCTTAGAACAACTAATCCTGCAAGATCAAAAGGGCAGCATTTGCTCAAGGATAAAGTTCAGAAGGCAAGAGGGGAATAAGAAAGAAGAATAGATTGAAACGATAAGCACAGGGAGGAAGTGGGGAGAACACTGTTACATTGTGGGGACTGCAATTAATATCATGTAATAAAATGTGTGTGAATTGTTGAATGGAAAACAAATTTGCTCTTGTAAAGGAGAAATTTATAAAGCCTTTTTGACCAAAGCTGAATGATTAAATTTCACTCAGTTCTTGCTGAATTAAACTATTTTCTATTTTAATTAAACTATTAATTAAACTATTTTCTAGATCTGCCAGCTTGGGAATAAGTTTGTTCAGCTGAAAAGTCAGTTTCCCTCTACAAGTTCCTCTTAACTGGCTATGTTAATTACTGGAAGCCATAAAACTAAGAAGTGATGTCTCTTCCCATAGTCAAGCCATGATGTCAAGGAAATACACTCTAAGGAAGAGAATCTTGACACAGAAGTCTTTTGTATAAAGTGGGCCAAAGAAATATTTCTCTAGCACAAAGATGTGTAACAGAGAATTGCTTGAAAGGGTTTTAGAGAAAGCCTTATCTAAAGTTTCCCAGACACCTTAAAAGTGTTGTTTAACTAGTTGTGTCTGGGAAATGAGATCCTAACACCATGAGGAGTTTACACCCACTCCTCAGATATCTGGTTCCTCACTGCCATCAAGTAGGAGTTCTGGTAGCGTAGTGCCTAAAACACTTGACTGCTAACCAGAAGGCTGGCGGTTCAAACCCACCAGCCACTCCTCGGAAGGAAGGTTGAGCAATCTACTTCCATAGAGATACTGCCTCGGAAACCCAAGGAAGTGTCGCTATGAGTTGGGTCCTACTCAACGGCACATAACAACGACTGCCATCTAGTAGATCCTGACTCATAATGACCCCTCCTTGGGTTTCCAAGGCAGTATTTCTACAGAAGTGGATTGCCCAATCTTCCTTCCAAGGAGTGGCTGGTGGGTTTGAACTGCTAGCCTTCTCATTAGCAGTCAAATGCCTTAGGC
>NW_006921623.1:15467495-15477737 GCF_000298275.1 Orycteropus afer afer | reverse complement strand
AAAAAAAAAAAAAAAACCTCACTGTCATGAGTCAATTGTGACTCATAGTGACTCCTCCTTGTGTTTCCAAGGCACTATCTCTACAGAAGTAGATTGTCCAGTCTTCCTTCCAAGCAGTAGCTGGTAGGATTGAACTTCCAGCCTTCTGGTTAGCAGTTAAATCCTTAGGCACTACGCCATCAGAGCACAGAGGACTAGGAACTTGCCTGACAGTGTCCTTTTCTAACTTGAATTAAGGTTGGGATCTTAGTATTGTTTGGTAGCCACCTTGTGGCTAAAACTCAGGCTGCATGGTCTTGAGTCATAGCCTATCCAGACCACTACCTAGCCAGGTAGTCAAGCCCCAGAATGAGTCCTGTAACCCTTCAGTTATGTATGTATCCCAATCATGGTCTTTTCTCTGCTTCTGTAGTCCCGCCTGCAACAATTATGAATCAGTCTGCCACCAATCATGATTCTGTGATAATTCCCTGGTTTTCCAATCATATATGATTAGCCTCATGGCCCTGACTCAGCAGACTGCATTCAGCTTTCTGTACTGCGTACAAGCTGATGGTTTCCCTCATTCAGGATGATTGTCTTTGTCCTGTCTAAGGATTAATAAAAGTGTCTCCATCGAACCTGTTTGAATCTGAGGTCTCCTTTCCCCTAATACACTGGTAAACTAGTTCATTTGGAAACCTATTCCATGAAGCTGCTTATGTCTTATCGAAGAGTTAAAGAGAATCATTAAGGAAGCTGAGATGAGCTTGAACAATATTGGCAATGTGCATGGAGTGTTTGATGAGGAAATTAAAAACTAGGGTATTATCCCCATTTTCACACATGAAGAAAGTTGAAGTAAAAAACTTTTCATGGTTTTAAAGAGAACAATTAAATTCCAACAATTTTTACTGTGCTAAATTGTTTGATTTTTGACACCAACTACCCATCCTAATTATTCTTAAAGGGTCACAAAGCACTATGTCCAAAATATACCTTTGCTCCCCTTTCAGCCACAGTATCCAGATAAAAAGCACAGTTTAGTCAAATAAGCTCTGGGAATACTGTATTTTATATGCTCTATTTGGATATTCATAATTCATGTCATAAATTAAACACTGTGAAGTCCTTTAGTGAAGAAACCTGTTTAATTTTGGATTGACCAAATTTATTTGACAAGGAATCTTTCATCACATTATTCTTACACTACAAAACCAACTTTAGAGAAAGTTCTTTTTGGACATGCTTATCATTTACTTTAATGTGAACTAATTATCTCTTCTTAGCATTGATAAGAAACACTTCAAGAATCACCGAACTCAGTAAGATCATCAAGTGAGACTTAATCTTTCTTTGTCAAAGGAATAAAAAATTTTGATCTTTTCAATTTTTTTTTTATTTGGGTTTTTTGTGATGCAAGCAAAGTGTCCATATTCACATTGTTTTCACAGGCTGCAGGAATCAGCTGCTTGGCTTGGTAGCAGTCCCTGCCATCCTCATAGTTCCTGTTCCAAATGATACATGGTCCAGGGTATGGCTTCTTGGAGTATGTCAATAGTTACCATGGCTACTCCTGAGCAGGTACTGCATGAATGCACCTGAGCCAGCCCTGTAGATCACAAATGTCTTAGATGGCTCTCCCCTTCCAGTGATATAATTGGATCCATTGCTCATCTGTCATGCCCAAAGTAGAAACAGACAACAGGCCATCTGTTCCACCTCTTTGAGTTCTTCTTTCTCAGCACGAGGCACCATCTCTGATGTTCATTGTTACCATGGTAAGGTGCACCCATGGTAACAATGAACTGTGTGGCCTTGGAGTTGCCCACTTAGCTGCCTGAGTGACACTCTGATTCAGTGTCAACTCCTTCAGTAGTTAGAGGTGCTGGTCACCAAGACCTGAGAATGAAGAGCTAATGTAAATGCTTTGTATTTCCTGGAGGCAAGTTCCTTAGTCTCATTTAATCCATTTTATGGCCCATATATACTATGCAAATGGCTGGATCTTTTTTGATCAAGTGTGAAGAATAATTAGCATCATTCTAAGCCAAATGATGTGTTGAAATACTTGTGAAAGGACCTCTGTAATGTAAATGCCTTGTTACCTCTCCCAATAGTGTTATAGGGGTGCGTTTCAGCTCTGCCCAGTTCCACTCAAATGCCCATTCTAGGGCTTTCCTTTCCACACCACATCCACCTCTATGCATCAAGAACCATAACTTTGATTCAAATGTCTGAAAAGTACGCCATACCAATGAGAAAGGGACTGGTGTTTGGATTGTTGTTGTTTGTTGTTATGTGCTGTCGAGTCAGCCCCAACTCCTAGTGACCCCCCTCCTTGGGTTGCCAAGGCAGTATCACTACAGAAGGAGATTGCCCAACTTTCCTTCCGAGGAGTGGCTGGTGGGTTTGAACCACTAACCTCCTGGTTAGTAGTCAAGTGCCTTAGGCACTATGCTACAAGCACTCCTGGTGTTTGGGTGGTAGTCAACAAAGTCTTGAATCACCTTCTGCTGAGTCATCCACAGACAAAGCTGAGGTGTCAGGAGCTGTGGAGGAAAAATACCTCCCACAGCAGCAAGACCAATAGCAAGTGTGTCCCCACCATCCAAGTTATGTGTAATCCCTCACTGAATGGTAACAGGTGTTCTGTGGATCTGGATGAACTATCCTCCTCCCTGTGAGGATCTGCCTGATTCCTAAGCCTCTGGAGATTCCCTCTTCACACAACTAAAACCAATTGATTCTGATTTAAAAATAACCCCTCCAACCAAAGGGACCTGATTCTGACTCATAGTGACTCTATAGAGGACAGAGTAGAACTGCTCCATAGAATTCCCAAGGCTGTAATCTTTACAGAAGCAAACTGCCACATCTTTCTCCCATGGAGCAGCTGGTGGATTCAAACTTCTGACCTTTTGGTAAGCAGCCAAGTGCTTTAATCACAGAGACACCAAAACAATCTCTCTCTTTCTTTCTCTCTCTCTCCCTTCCTCCTCCCCACCCTCCACCAACAGTTAATAAGCATTTTCTATTTGCCAGGCATTATGTTAATGCCTCAGAGTCCCTGGGTATGAAATGTTAATAGAAAGGTTGGAGGTTTGTGTTCCCTAGAGGCATCTTGGAATAAAGGCCTGGAGATCTACTATAGAAAAATCAGATTTTACTCTACCACACAGGAGTTCACCACGAGTCAGAGTCAACTTGACGGCAATTGGTTACTGGTTATTATATTAATGCTTTACATATAGCATAAAAATTATCTTAATGATAATTCCTTGATGTAATTGCTAAGTAAATTGAGACAGAAAAATTAACTTACATAAAACCATAAAGTCTTTGGTTAGTCAAACTGGGATTCAAACCCATGTCTGTGTTACTTCACAGACCATGTTTGTAGCCACTTTACTATAGTACCTGTCTACATAGTCTATGTAGTCTCAGAAACCCCATTTGTTCTAACTGCTAGCTGCCATCAAGTCAACTCCACTCATGGCAACCTCACATACAACAGAACAAAACGTTGCCAGGTTCAATACTATTCCCCATCACTGGCTAATTTTTGGAAGTAGATCTCAGGCCTTTCTTCCTAGTATGTCTTAGTCTGGAAGCTTTGTTGAAATCTGTTCAGCACCATAGCAACAGCAAGCCACCACTGACAAATGGATGGTGGCTGCATGTGAGATGCATTGAATGGGAACTGAACTGAGGTCTCCTGCTTGAAAGGTGAGAATTTTGTCACTCAACCGCCGCTGTCTCCAGGTACACATTACTCATTTGCTATACCTATACCCATGGACTGTGTACTCTATCTGTCAAAATATCTTGGTATTCCTCTACCTCTGTGGCTGCCCCACCCTCATGTTGTTGTTGTTGTTTGCCGTTGAGTCGGCCCGACTCCTAGCGACCCCTCCTTGGGTTTCCGAGGCAGTTATCACTATGGAAGTAGGATTGCCCAACCTTCCTTCCGAGGAGTGGCTGGTGGGTTTGAACCGCCAGCCTCCTGGTTAGCAGTCAAGTGCCTTAGCACTATGCCCCACCCTCATAGACAGATCCTTTCCTAAGCCTCAGCCCTTCCTGTCTGTCCAAACTTACTCTTGTCAAACAGATCACATCCAGTCAAACCTTGAGTTATGACCACCCATTTACCAAAAGCTTGAGATGAAAAAAAAAACATGATCCATAAGAGGCTATATGTAAACCATAGTAATACATAAACTAATAATGCTTAACTTTGTTTAACACTTTACAGTTGGCAGAAGAGTTTATCACATTACCTCATTTAATATGAAAGAACAGTTCAAGGTTTAAACAGCAAAATGGCTCTCTCTGCAAGAAAACCAGTCCAAGTACAAATTGGCATTTGAGACAACATCCTCTAATCAAGGAGGGAAATGTTTGAGCCAACAATAAAGTGCATTAAAAAATCTTTAAAAATCGTTAGTGGGTTTTTCTTTATTTAATCCAAAGTTCATCGTTATTCATTGATTGATTATAAGGAAACCTATTCACATGGGGGAAAAAAAAAAAATATATATATATATATATATATACATACACATACATACACACAATAAGGAAGAACAGTTGGCAAAATTATTAAATCTGCTGGTGTTTCTATTTCTCTTTCCCAAAGGTAACCAGTTGAGAATATAACCTTAATTACTGCCAGTTGTTAAATACATATACATTTGCACTTTCACAAACATGGCATATTTTCCTTTCACAAGTCTTCTGTTTTGTAACCTGGAGCAAGTCTCCACTAACATTTTTTTAATTGAACAGAATAATTAGAAAAAGAAATGGTTTAGCAAATAAGCAAGTAATTACCTTAGGTTAAAAGTACTATTTCAGGCCCAATTTGGAGATTTGCTGTTGTTCTTTCCTATCATGGATGTTAACCTTCATATAACCTTCAGCTACATCACTAGGAACTTGGGTATACTAAATACTTATGTCTAAATGAATGTACATTTAAATGTCCTCTGTCAAGTCCCAAACCATCCTGGTCTGGCCCTCTACAAGTTGTACCATGTTGATACTCATCCAATCATAGCATCTCTCCATCATCCTTTCTGTTTTCCTGATGGCTGGTTTCAAAAGATTCATCAATGGAATTGTTTTGAATGCTTCTTCTTACTACTTGGCAGCTGTGCTGGAGGTCCCTAAGACCACTCTCAGGTTCACTGATTTCCTAGAAGGACTCATAAAACTCAGAAAAGCTGTTACACTCATGTTGTTGTTGTTATGTGCCGTGGAGTCAGACCTAACTCATAGCGACCCCTCCTTGGGTTTCCAAGTCAGTATCACTACGGAAGTAGATTGTCCAGTCTTCCTTCTGAGGAGTGGCTGGTGGGTTTGAACCACCACCCTTCTGGTTAGCAGTCAAGTGCCTTAGGTACTATGCCACCAGAGCTCCTGTTACACTCATAATTACTATTTATTACAGTGAAAGGATACAGATTAAAATTAGCAAAGGTAAAAGATGTAAAGGGCAGAGTCTAGGAGAAACCATATGTGAGTTTTCAGCTGTTCTCTCTTGGTGGACTCATGTGGCTAGCACTTATTTCTCCCAGCACCAAAGTGTGAAAACACAAAATATTGCCAACTAGGGAAGCCCATGGTGTCCAGGGTTTTAATTTGGGGTCACCTTGTAGGCATGGAGTGCCCACATGATTGATCTTAGCTACTTAGTTTCCAGCCCCTCCAGAGCCAAACTAATACAGGAAACCAGGCAAACAAAAACAGGCATTCACTATAAATCACATTTTTAGCATAACTCTAGTTTGGTGCAAAGTCTCAAGTATGTAATGAAGACTTTTAGAAGTAAGGGCTAGAGGTGATCTCCTCACAGCTGGTCAAAGGCCAGTCCCTCCTTTGGAATGCACAAGGTTTCAGTACCCTAAGGCTGCTGAGTTAACCCTTTACTGCACAAAACCTACTCAGCCCCCCACCCCCAAAAAATGAGTTAGAAGTGTTCTATTTAGCTTTATCTGATTATCTTCATTAATTTAAGAATGCAGTCCTAGAAGCTACAGATGTAATAGTGGTAAAATGTGGTAGATAAAGAACTTTTAAAATATCTTTAAATAGCCCTTCTAAATCGGAGCTGAAGGAGAGGTGCTAGAGAATTTTTATTGGATGGTTACTAATTCTATTACAATATAACAATGATACTCTTTGTATAATAAATGTCTTTTACATACTGTTGTTATGTGCCATCGAGTCAGCCCCGAAACATAGCAACTCCTCCTTGGGTTTCCGAGGCAGTATCACTAAGGAAGTAGATTGCCCAACCTTCCTTCAGAGGAGTGTCTGGTGGGTTTGAACTGCCAGCCTCCTGGTTAGCAGTCAAATGCCTTAGGCACTATGCTCCCAGAGCTCCGGTTTTACATGCACTAGAGTTTAAATTCTAAAGCACTTGATTTGTGGAATGCTGTAGTCTACCCCAGGAGCCCTAACTCCATTTTGAATCTTCAGTACAGATGCCATATGAGTTCTTTCTGACCATTAAACCAGTAATGTGGCTATGCATAGACAAGCCCAGGGCAAACCTAGGGAGGGGCAGTTTGCCCTCAGAAATATTATGGTTGAAAGAAGGTTATACTCATGGGAAGATTAGGGAATTGCCTGGAAAAAAAGAAAAAAAGTCAATTCCAATTCGTGGCGATCCTACAGGAAAAGAGTAGAACAGTCTTATAGGGTTTCCAATGCTGTAAATCTTTACAGAAGTTGACTGCCTCATCTTTCTCCCACAGAGTGGCTGCTAGATTCTAACCACCGACCCTTTGGATAGCAGTTAACCACTGCACCACCAGGGCTCCTTGCCTGGGTGTGTCAATCATTTACTGAAAATAGCTGCATGTTATCTAATTTAAGTTAAAGGTTGGGGTCCTGGTATTGTCTTATAGTCACATTGTGGCTATGCTTAGCTGCATGTTTATGAGGCATATCCTGATCACCACTTAGCCAGTTGGTCAAGCCCCAGAACTCTTTTGAATCTGCAGTTGTGTACATAACCTAATCACGGTCCTTTTCCCCTCTTCTCCAGTCAGGAGCTCTGGTGGTGTACTGCCTAAGGCATTTGACTACTAACCAGAAGGCTGGAAGTTCAAACCCACCAGCCACTCCTTGGAAAGAAGATTGGACAATCTACTTCCATAGTGACATTGCCTCGGAAACCCAAAGATCCAACTTGACAGCAGTGAGTTTGGTTTTGTTGGTTTCTTAGTCCTGCCTACAACAGTGATGAACTGACCTACCACCAATCATGCTTTCATAAGGATTTCCTTTGTTTTCTATCATATATAATTAGCCCCATGGGCATGCATCACCAGACTCCATTCGCCCTCTATGCTTTGTACTTGTTGATGGTTTCCCTAATCCACATAATTGTAATAGTTTTGTCTTTGTCCTGTTAAGACTATATAAATGGGTCTCTAGAGAACATGTTTGATTCTGCAGCCTTTTTCCACTAGCACACATACATTTATGCCTGATTTGATGTAACTCTTATGAAGGAAGGAAAAACATATAGCAGAAAGAGCAAAGATTCAGAGTTTTTGGATCTGCTCCTTAATTACTGTGGTTTGGTTGGCAATATTTACATCTCTAGATTACAATTTCCTAATCCATAAAACAAATGTCTGGATTGTATAATTCCTAAGATGTTGAGGTAGTCATTAGTACTGATCACCAAATGTTCTTGGCTCTCTGCCTTTGGGGACCTAGTAGGACTGCACCTCCCTGCAGTCTTGCTGTGGTCAATGATGTGTGACTGGAAGTGACTTGGGACACTTCCAGGTAGACACTTTAGGATCTAGTATATTATTGGTTATGTATAATCTGGTCTGCTATGATAATCGTGGAAACATCTTTTCAGGTGAAAAATCCATCATCCTGATGCCTGATAAGATCTCTCCCTGCCAATCCACATTGGACATGTGGCCTGATTGCCCAATGTGGTGGTTATGTTTGTGTGTCAACTTGACTGGGCCTGGTTGAGTGGCTGGCCAGCTAGTGGTAGTTATTCCCCATGATGAGACTGGCAATCGACTCCATGGTAGGATCTAACACAAGCAGCTGAGTAGCTACCTTAGGGAATGTGGTCTGATTCCTGTATATAAGGAGAAGCCTTGGGGAATGGTCTATAGCCTATGGCACACTTGGACCCTGCATATAGTTATGTTGCTGTTCAGCATCCTGCTAAGCTCTGCCGACCTTGGGACTTACAAAGGATTTAAGTTAATGGCCTGCCATGTGGTTTGGTAACATCGGGACTGTGCCTTTTTACTTGTCAACCTTGGGGCTTCTCAGCCTCAACAACCAGAAGCTGTCTGAGTGAAGAAACACCTCTAACTCCAGTGGGCCGGGAGCAGGAGGTGGAGCTGGATCCCAAAGTTGAGGGACTTTCACCAAGCCTCTAGACCCTGGCACTTTGAACTTGGACTTAAAGCCTCCAAATGGTAAGAATAAACTCCTGTTTGTTAAGGCCATCCCATTTGTTGTATATTTCTTGTCAGAGCAGCACTAGGTAACCAGAATACCCAATAAACTGATGTTATAAACCACTAAGATTTAGATGGTTGTTCTTGCCACACAAAGCATGTAATTTAACCTATCTGCTCTGATAGAACTTTTTAGTCCTCATCCTGACTTATTATTCATAATGGACAATCATCTAAAGTCAGCCCTCTTATCCTCTCTAGCATCAACGCTCTGAAATCCCACAGGATTTTGTCAAAGAATTTATAGTTGGTTTACATCCCTGTTAAACAGTCTTGACTCCTCCCATCCTTGGAAGATTGGGCAATCCACTTCCATAGTGATAAACAACAACAACAAAAAAAAACTAAACTAAACCAACTGCCCTGGAGTGGGATCCAACTCATAGCGATCCCTCCTTGGGTTTCCAATGCAGTATCACTATGGAAGTAGAACCATCAGCCTTCTGGTTAGCAGTTAAATGCCTTAGGCACTATGCCACAAGAGCTCCCTTTGTAGTGATATTACCTCAGAAACCCAAGAAGAGGTTACTATGAGTTGGCTCCAATTCCACAGCATTGAGTTTGATTCGAGTATTCCTCCCACCCTCAAGGGCTGCAACCCTCAAGAGCTGCTTAATGCAGTTACCCACCAAACTCCCAATCTCACACTTTTTTCAGATATATTGGCCCCACCACCCTTGAACTTAAGATACTGATTCTTAGCATGAGATAAAGTAAACTTTACTCTATTCTGTTGGCCCTCATTATTGCCAGCCATACCCTTCCCTAGCTCTACTGGAAACATAGTTTCCTGAACAACTGAGCTCTGACTCTAATAACCCTCCACCTCTGACTCATATCTTCTTCAGCCTGCTCCCAGATTATATTCGTCCTTGAGTCTTGCCTTTTTCATGGAACTGGTTGTTTTATAATTTATAATGAAATATAGAATTATTATTATTATAATGAAATGTGCAAAGTCCTGGAGTTAGAAAACCAAAAGGGAAGAACACACTCAGTGTTTCTCAAGCTGAAAGAACTGAAGAAAAAATTTAAGCCTGGAGTTGCAATATTAAAAGATATGGGCAAAATATTGAATGATGCAGGAAACATCAAAAGAAGGTGGAAGGAACACACAGAGTCACTGCAACAAAAAGAATTGGTCAATGTTCATCTATTTCAAGAGGTGACATATGATCAAGAACTAATGGTATTGAAGGAAGAAGTCCAAGCTGCACTGAAGGAACTGGAAAAGAACAAGGTTCCAGGAATTGATGGAATACCCACTGAGAGGTTTCAACAAACATATGCCACCCTGAAGACACTTACTTGTCTATACCAAGAAGTTGGGAAGAGAGTTACCTGGCCAACTGACTGGAAGAGATCCATATTAGTACCCATTCCAAAGAAAGGTGATGTCACAGAACGTGGAAATTATCAAACAATATCATTAATATTGCACACAAGTAAAATTTTGCTGAAGATAATTAAAAAATGGTTGCAACAATTATATAATGATTAAAGGATCAATAGATCATGAAGATATAACCATAATAAATATCTATGGACCCAATGAAAGGGTTCCAAAATACATAAATCAGACTTTAAAAGAGTTGAAAAGCCAAATAGAAGACTCCACTCTCATAGTGGGAGATTTTAATACACCACTTTCTTGGAAAGATAGAACAACTGGAAAGAAACTCAACAAAGATGCAGAAGAGCTAAACAATACAATCCACCAACTTGGCCTTATAGACATCTATAGAACACTTCA
>NW_006921623.1:15411913-15442174 GCF_000298275.1 Orycteropus afer afer | reverse complement strand
TTTGTCTTTGGTTTTGATGAGTTTGATGATGATGTGTCTTGGTGATTTTCTTTTGGGGTCTATCCTGTTTGGGGTTCATTGGACTTCCTGAATGTATATATTATCATCTTTCATCATATCAGGAAACTTCTCCGCCAAAAAATCTTGGACAATTTTCTCAGTGGTTTCATTTTTCTCTTCCTGTTCTGGAATTCCAATGACACGTAAATTATTCCTCTTGATGGTATCCCACGTGAATCTTAGGCTTTTGTCATCTTTTTTTTTTTATTATTTTTTTTCTGATTGATCACTTTCCAAAGAAGTATTCAGGTATTTGCCTTCAATCTCATTAATTCTGTCTTTCGTTGCATCAATTCTATTCCTTTGCCCTTCCAATGTGTTATCTATTTCTAACAATTTAGTATTAATCCTCTCAATTTCCATCTGTAGATTTTGAATCATTTCTAATTATTCATTTATTTTGTCATTTTGTTCTTATATTTTCTTACAAAATTTTTCTAAGGTTTTTTCTGTGTTTTCTTTGGTCTGTCTCTCAATGCTTTAAAGATACCTAAATATAATTCTTTTGAATTCCTTATCAGAGAGTTCCGATGCTACTTCTTCCTCAGGGATGTGTTCTTGGTCTGTATGCTGCTTCCTTATTTCTATCACTTTATCCTGCTTCTTTTTGTGGACTGTGATGGTCTGTTGTCTCTGAGACATTGTAGCATAGTTGTATTTAGATCTCTGTTAACTGTTCATGAAGAGCATCTAAGGGTGATTCAGGCTCTTCTTGGTGGTTTTTTATCTTTGGCCCTTTGGTGGAGAAGGAGGTAGTGGCTCTTGCTTAGTAAGTGGAGTTGCAGGAGGTGTGGGTGTAATTGTTTCTTATGGGAACTGTTGCTGTCTCCCACTCAGTTAGACAAAAATTACAATTGAATAATGATCAAAAAACTAAAAGCTCATGAACAGAAAACACACCATGTAATCACACAGGAACAGTAACAAAAAAAAGGGGGGGGAGAAGAAGAAAAAAACAAGAAAACCTGCAATATCTGGGGATAGGGCACTACGAGAAAAAAAGGTAGAGGAGGAGAACAATGAAGAAAAAATGAGAAAAATACAAGAGGCAAAAGGCAGGATGGATTCGAAGATGTTGGAATAGGCAGAAAGACAGCACAGACCTTCTTCAACAAAGAAAAGGGAAACCAGTTAACACAGATACAGAAGATAATCCTGGACCCCTGAGCCTTGAAGGGAAGGATATAGAAGTGGACTAGACCCTAACTAGCAGAAGAATTTGCATGAAAATACCAGAAATGGAGACATACTGAGCTGCGGTCTGGAAACCATCCTGAGCGATCCTGACGGCACAGAGAGTTTGGAGATTCCTGAGTGGTGGTAGAACCTAAAAATTAACCTAAAAATCAGCCCTGCTAGCCAGAGACTGCATGAGGAGTACTCTGATGGCTGTGGAATAAAAGAGGAAGCAGTGGTGAAGAGGAAGATGGACTGAGTTTGGACTTCTGCCTGTCTGGAGTGCGCCATCATTTTGAATGTTTACAAGCAGCTTGACCATTTTGGATATTTAAAGAGACAGTGCTCTACTAGATTCCAGGGGCTTAAGTACAGGTTCTGCTTGCCAGCAACCCCAAGGACACTCCGGACCTGCATGTCTGAAAAGGTGAGACATTCCTCTTGTTACTCTTATACTCCACACCCGCTTGGTGAAGGGAGCTGCAGCCATCCCCCACTCCCACCCACCTTCAGGGCCCGCACGAACTCCATCCCAGGCTTTGTGCTCGGACAGAGCCAAGGTGCTCTGCCATGTCCTTCACCGATTATTTTCTTTTTTTTTTTTTTTCCTCTTTCTTTTTCTCTTTCTTTCTTCTGGTGTTTAGTTTGCTTGTATTTGTCTGTTTTAAAACTACTATTATTATTTATACTTTTGTCCCTCTTAGTAGTATTTGTTATTCTTCCCCTCTGAGGTTCTAGTTTATAGCTTTTTTTTTTTTTTTTTTTCCCTGTTCCTGCTTGATTTTTTTTTAATTTAAATTCCTTTTTTTTTTCTTTTCTTTTTTCTGCTTTTTTCTCATGTTAAACCTTGTTACTTGTTTTTCTTTTTGCATTTTTCCCATTTTTTTCTTCATTATTCTCCTTCTCTACCTTTTTTTCTCTTAGTGCCCTATCCCCAGATATTGCAGATTTTCTTTTTTTTTTTTTCCCCTTCTTTTTTTCCTTTTTTTCTTTTGGTTAGTGTTCCTGTGTGATTACATGGTGTATTTTTTGTCCATGTGCTTTTAATTTTTGATGGTTATTCAATTGTAATTTTTGTCTAACTGAGTGGGAGACAGCAGCAATCCCCATAAGATACAACTACACCCACACCTCCTGCAATGAAAAAAAAATATTTCCCTAAGAATTCTACTTTCTTGGATAGGAGTGAATAACTTTATGGGCAGGGTTTAAAGGCAATGTCACTAATAGGTTAACTAACTAGTGCATACATTTCTACCACTACCACCAGCTGGCCTTTAGTCTACTGTGACTCATGGCAACCCCATATATGTCAGGGTAGAACTCTGCTCCATAGAGTTTTCAGTGACAGATTTTTCACAAGCAGTTCACCAGGCCTTTCTTTGAGGAGCCTCGGGGTGCACTTGAACCTCCAGTCTTTCAGTTAGCTACTGAGCACACTGACCATTTGCTCCAGGCAGGGACCTAAGTACAGACACACATTATGGCTAAACTAATTGACATGGTTTGAATATCTGGGTATGTTTTGGTACTTGGGATCAAGTATAAAAGAGTGATTCCTGAAAAAGGAGGCAAATTTATTGCTTCTATTCTAGAAAGAAAGCTAATTTGTGATGTATTGCAATTGGAAGAAAGTTTGAAGGGGAGGACATGAGAGGAAATAGGTGAGAAAACACAAGAGAGAAATGTGAGGACCCATGAGGAGATGAAGAAGTCACCTAGGAGTTAAGGAAAATTCTTGAAGATGGCATCCATCATCCAAGTAAAGACATCTAGCCTTTTTATGACATGAACCAAGGTCATTTTAGAAACTAGCAATATTCTTCAATGGTGGCACTGTGATTAAATCTTGAGTTGCTAACCAAAAAGGCCAGAGGTTTGAACCCACCAGCCGCTCTGTGGAGAAAGAGGCAGTCTGCTTCCATAAAAGATTTGGGAGCTCTGATGGCATAGTGCCAAAGGCATTTGACTTCTAACCAGAAGGCTGGAGGTTCAAACCTACCAGCCACTCCTTGGAAGGAAGATTGGGCAATCTACTTCTGTAGTGATGTCGCCTCAGAAACCCAAAGAGGGGTTGCTATGAGTCAGATCTGACTCGACAGCAGTGAGTCTGGTTTTGATTTTGGTCTGTTTATCTTCATATCCTGTAAAATTTAATAAAAATGTTACAAAGAAGATAGTCATTAATCTTAATTTAGATGATAAATTATCATACTAGGAACATATAACCCCAAGAATACAAACAGGTACTGTTAACATGAATCTGTGGGTGGTGCATACGATCAACATGCTTGGCTGCTAACCTAAAGGTTTGTGGTTCAAGTCCACCCAGAGGCACCTTAGAAGGAAGGCCTGGCAATTTACTTCTGAAAAATTAGCCATTGAAAACCCTATGGAGCACAATTCTGCTCTGACACACATCAGGTCACCATAAGTTGAAATTGACTTGGCAGCAACTGAAAAAATTATCATCATACTACTGTGATTAAAGCTATATTGACTGTAATACAAGATTGCCTGCATTTGAATCCTAACTCCATATCTTACTGTATGACCTAGACAAAATTGTTTAACCTTTTTGAGACTGCAAGATAGAGTAATAATGTTGCCTAACCCATAGGGTTATTACACTTAAATGAGTTTATAGACATAAAGTTCTCAGAACCATGCCTGGAATATAGTGCTATTATGTTGCCATTGAGTTGTTTCCAACTCATAGCAGCCCCATGTGACAGAGTAGAACTTTCCCACAACGTTTTCTTGTCTGTAATTTTTATAGGGGCAAATCACTGGATCTTTCTCCCATGGAGTTTCTGAGTAGGTTCAAACCACCAATCTTTTGGTTAGCAGCCAAGCACTTAACTGTTGGCCACTTGGACTCCTTGGAATATAGTGTTGTTGTTATGTGCTGTCTAGTTGTCTCCAACCCATAGTGACCCCTCCTGGGGTTTCCAAAGCAGTATCATTACAGAAGTAGATTGCCCCACCTTCCTTCCGAGGAGTGGCTGGTGGGTTTGAACTGCCAGCCTTCTGGTTAGCAGTCAAGTGCCTTAGACACTACGCCACTAGAGCTCCCTGGAAGATAGTGAGCATCCTCCAAATGTTTATTCTCATCATCATCAACAACATGAATTGGAAAGAAATTAATAACTACTCTACTTCCATAGAGATACCACCTGGGAAACCCAAGGAGGAGTCACTATGAGTCAGAGTTGACTCGATGGCAGTGAGTTTGGGATTTTTTCTGAGTACATAATTGTCATGTATACTTTCTCTTTCAGCCACGTTAACCTGTGTCTTTTTTAACTGTGAAAGGATTTGAAGGGAGCAGATAGTTTGTGGGACCTTTATTTATCATCACAGATGAAACTGAAAGAAGAGTCCAAATGAAGGATAGCTCTCCTCAGATCAATATAATAAAGGTAATAAATAATGAAACGAATGCCTTGACTGTATATGACTTTCCTATGATCCAAAATGGGAGCTCTGGTAGCATAGTGGCTAAGGCACTTGACTGTTGGGGGTTCAAATCCACCAGTCACTCCTCGGAAGGAAGATGGGCAATCTACTTCTGTAGTGATACTGCCTCGGAAACCCAAGGAGGGGTCGCTATGAGTCAGGTCCGACCTGACGGCACATAACAACAACAACAACAACATGATCCAAAATAACTCTATTCTTTGCTTTTTTTAGCTCCCAATTCTTCGCCATTTTCAAATAATAATAAACTATTATGAACCCAGATTTCAAAAAAAAGAAATGCATTTTTTTTTTTAGCTTACAGTTCTGTTTCCATTCAAAATGCTTTTTTTCCCAAGGAATTATATTATGAAAATCACAAAGATTTTGCTCCTTTTAAGCCACAGGCCCAAGTAGTTAGCCTTTGTTCACAGAGAGGACTAGATTGCCACTCAAACACGTGCTCAACAGGATGCAGGCATTGATGTGATGATGCCCTCTTCTGAACCATATTTATAGCCAAGCCTGAACAACCATTTGCTGTGGGCCTGCCAACACCAGTGGTGACAAAACCACACACAAAAAAAAACCAACAGAAACTAAGTGGGAACACTGCTTCAGGATACCTGTAGGAGGTGAGATGCTAGCAGAAAGCTAAATAGAACCACTGGGGATTTATTTCTGAATGACGTGAGTTCCGAACTCTTTTGTCTGGGAAATCTTTACTGGATAAACCCCATCTGCTTCATCTGAGGTGAAGGGGAGCCGGGGTCCAAGATAGATGTGCCTTTGTGAGAAATAACCTCCTAATTGTTTCCCTATAATAATAATAATAATAATAGATAAATACTGAGTATTTTCCTATATGCCAGGTAAAAAACAAACTCTTTGACATGCATTATTTCATTTATTTCTCCCAACAATCCTGTGAAATAAGAGTGATTATCATTATTAATTTAAAGAATGAATTTTGGAGAATTTGTATAATTTTCCTAAAATGATATAACTGGTGAGGGATAGAGCCAAGAGTTGAAATCAGGGCTGTCTGAATCCAAGCCTAAGCTCTTAACCACAGAGCTACCCTGCTGTTAACTCTCTATGCCTCCCCTGTGCTGTTCTTTCTTCACACGGCAGCTAGTTTGCTGCTGAAAGCTCAGGTCCAATTATGGCATTCCTCTGCATAATGTTTGCAATCACTGCCTGCCAATCTCCTGAGACTGGGCTCCAAGGAATTTCATTTACCTGTCAAAAATTATTTTGTGGGCATTCTGGTTTTCAACTAATTCTGGGTTTCTCTTTTTTTCTCTTCTACCCTATGAAGTAGATACTATTATTTTTTCAGTTTTATACATGGGAAAATTGAGGCTCAGCAATGTCAGGTTCAAGATACCACAGTGAATAAGTAAACTGGGCAAGATTTGAACACAATTAATTGGCTGATGCCAGAATTTTGAGTCCCCAACCACTATGCTATCCAGGTGTCTTAGTTACCTAGTACTGCCTTTACAGAAATAACACAAGTGTGTGATTTTAAAGAACAGAAATTTACTTTCTGTTGGTCCTGGAGACTAGAAGTCCAAATTAAAGTCTTGATTGGTCACTTCTCTCTATGGGCCTCTGTCCTCATTTCTGGTGACTGCTGGCAATGCTTGGCATTCCCTGGCTTGTGGACGATCCTCACATGGTACCTGTCTTCCCTCTGTGTGTCTATGTCTGTTGTGTTCTTTTTATAACTCAGGAGTGAGTAGGTTTAAGACTCATCCTACTTTGTTGTGACTTTGTTGACATAAGAAAAGGCCTATTTCCAAACTGGAGTGAATGCACAGGTACAGTGGCCAAGACTTCAATATATATTTAGTGGGACACAGTTCCATCCATAACACCAAGCAAAATTCTTCCCAGCCTTAGAGGCCTCCCTGACATGAAACTAAGCCTTCCTGCTCCCCCAGCAAGAATCAGCCCCTGCTCCCACACTGCATGACTATGTTGCAGAAATTACTCACCTCTGTTTCATTTTAGCTGTGTCTCTCACCCCCAAGATGTGCTCTGCTTGAGGCCATGCCATTCATCTTTGTGTCCTTCCTGAACTTAGTGCAGTGTCTGAAGCTCAGCAGGAACTCATTTGATAGGTGCTGAATTCATTCAATGAGTGTTTGTTGGGACTACAGAAATAATCTCACCCCTGCCCACAAGCTCTCTGGTGCAATTGTCCATATCCATTTTTTGGTTCACACTCCTCTTTGAAAATCTGATAAAAGTCATGCATCTTTCCATGGCATGGGTGAAAATTTACAGAACAAATTCACTTTCCATACAGCAGTTCACATATACTGTCTCATGACATGGACTACAATTTACCCCAATGCAACAGCTCCCTTCCTACTTCCTCCTGATAGTTACCTCTTCCCCCTATCCATCCCTCCATGTACTCCTGCCCCTGAGCTGTCTCCCTGTGCATAAACAGCCCTTCTTTCTCCCGCGATTTTTTTCTCCAAGGGGTATATCTACCTCAGGTAAATGTTCACCTCATATGCCTGTCTTTTGTTTAACTGGAAGCCACAGATGTGAGTTCAATTCCAGACCTGAAGAGCAGCTAGGGGCCATAGTCTCAGGGGTTCCATCAGGCTCTATCAGACCAGCAAACCTGGTCCCCATTTTTTCCCAAATGATTTTGAGTTTTGTTCCACATTGTTCTCCCTCTCTATCCAGGATCTCCTACATAGATCCCCCTCCAAGCAGTTGATAGTGGGAGAGGGACACCATCTAGTTCTTCTGGTCTCATAGTCATATAGGTTGCGGATCTCATGGTATACCAGTTGCTAGGACTAATTGTTTCCATGAATCTTTGGTTTTCTTCATTCTTCTTTGCTCTGGACAAGGAAAGACCCATCGTTACATGTAGATTGCTGCTTGCAAGCTTTTAAGATCTCAGTCACTACTCACATAAGTAAGAGGTGGAACAATGTTTTGTGTATGCAGTATGTTATGCCAATTGAGCTTGATGTCCCCTGAGACTATGGTCCCAAGCCCACTGGTTCAGCTACTCAGTCCCTCTGGGTAGCTGGTTGTGACCAAGAAGTGACTACAACCTTGTCAAAAAGGGATTTTTAAAAAAATAAAAAGAACATGTCCAGGAAATGAATACATAAAAAAAGTAAAAGTATGAGCTTAGCCTCTGGAATGACTAGAGAGGCAGACTTAAATATTATCAAGATATGCTACTCTCTGTGGATTAGCTACTTTTATTCACTCAGACTGGACTCCTCCATAGGCTAGAGCTTACTGACAAGTCCTGTGCCTCACATCTCAGCACTGGAGAGATGTTCTCCTCTATTAATCACAATCCAAAACTCTCATGGAAGGATTCTGATTGGCTAACTTGAGTGACATGTCATCCTCCAGATAACTGATTGTTGGAGAAGAAATAGTTACACAAAAAGGGGGTGTTTGTTTCAGAAGAAGATAGAAATACTTGCTTCCTGAAGTTTTTCACACCACCAACCTCAGCCTGGGCACTTATTTTTCACAGACAACTCCCAGTGAACTGTACCTCCCCCAGAGAGCATTCTACACTCCCTAAGATCTGGTTCTGCCCACCTGCATTACCGAACCATTCAAACTTGACTGCTCCCAGACACTTCCTTTTCAAGATCCAATTCTTTACTTTTTAAAAGCACAGAAAATTATCAACTGGATTTATCTGGGCCAATGAATTAAGGAAATGAAGTCAACAGGACTCCCTCTCCTTCCTAGATAAGCTGTGTTTTCTTCGTGGCCTCTATAATAAATAACCAAACTTAACCAGAAGTAGTTCTAATAATAGGAATCCTGTTAACATTACTGGTCCCAGACTTAAACATCACTAATGTTTAAACCTGGGAGAACCCTTTGGAATCATCCTGTCTAATGCTTTGTACTATAGATGAGGAACTGAGGATTAGAGAGTCATTTATCCTGGTCACATAGCAAACTGATATCAGGCCACAACCAGAACTTAAGTCCCCAGATTCCCAATCCAGTTATCTTCTTGCTTCATCATGATGCACTGGCGACAAATGTAGCCTTGTCACATGCCTGGTGGAGCACACCAATGACCACATCTGGGTTATTGTTTCATTTAAGTCCTGATGTTGATACTGTCCAAGCAAATACAGAGAATTACATCTTTTATGGGAGGCATGTGCTATCAGGGTTAGGACTGTGATAGGCTCTGGAGCCAGGCTGCTTGAGTTCACAACTCAGCCTTACCATTTACATGCATTGACAAGTTATTTAACATTTCTGTGCCTCAGTATCCTCATGTGTAAAATGGGATCTCCTACAGGTTTTCTAAAACAATATCCTCAATTAACGTCTGTTGTTCTTTTTGATATATGTTACTCTGGTGTTAGCAGGTCCACAGCAAATGGATGTCCACAATAGTATCTACCATGTTGAGGTCTAGAAGAATAAATAAATGAACACATGAAAAGCACTTAGTATCTGATGCATAGTAAGCATTCAATGATTATAAGCTACTATAAATAGTAAAGTTGCCAGGAAATAAAAAGTAATATTTTAAAAGCAAGCCAAACAAATTCACTGCCATTGAGCTGATTCAACTCATAGTGATACCTACTTGGGCTTCCAAGGTGGTATCTCCAGGGAAATAGATTGCCTGATCTTCCTTCTGAGGGGGGGGCTGGTGGATTTGAACTGCCAGCCTTAGGCACTATGCCACCAGAACACCCATATTAAAAGCAAAGACATTAAAATATAACTTTCCCTGGAAAATTTTTAAAATTCAGTAATTCAAAGCCTTAATTAGCTAGAATTTTCTTTCTTTCACTTGTTCTTCTGAGTGTAATACAAAGGAAAACTGTTACCAGGAACTTAATTGAAAAATAATAAAACAAATAATCCAATATAAGTAAACCTAAGATAGTCCTAGATTCAGCCCAATATATTAAGCAGGCTGCTTGCATCTACTGAGCTTTACTATCATAAGTGACATTCAGAATAACAATGTGTGTCTCCTTAAATCCCAAGTTCTCAAAGAAAAAATAATTATAATAATAACTCTCATTTGAGGACTGCTTGCTAAACACCAGACTTTGTGGTAACTATAATATACATTACACACACACACACAATAATACACTTAATACTTTTAACCACCTTAAGGCAAGGGTTATTCCTATTTGACAGCTAGAAGTACATTTTACAGATGAGGAAGTTGAAGCTTGGGGAGGTGAAACAATTTTCTAAGCCTGTACAATTTACGCACCAAGCACCAAAGCCAAAGATGAGGAATTTGAAAATGTTTACCAACTTCTGCAGTCTGAAACTGATTAAGCAAACAATCAAGATGTGTTATTATCACTGGTGATTGGAATCCAAAAGTTGGAAACAAAGAAGAATCACCAATAGTTGGAAAATGTGGCTTTGGTGATAGAAATAACACTGGAGATCGCATGATAGAATTTTGCAAGATCAACGACTTATTCATTGGAAATACCTTTCTTCAATAGCACAAATGGTGGCTATACAATGGACTTCACCAGGTGGAGTACACAGGAATCAGATCGACCACATCTGTGGAAAGAGGTGATGGAGAAGCTCATATCCTCAGCCAAAACAAGGCCAGGAGTTGATTGTGGAACAGACCGTCAATTGCTCATATGCAAGTTCTGCTTGGAGTTGAAGATAATTGAAACAAGTCCACGAGAGCCAAAATGTCACCTTGATTATATCCCTCCTGAATTTAGAGACCATCTAAAGAATAGATTTGATGCGTTGAACACCAGTAATTGAAACCAGAAGAACTGTGTGTTGACATCAAGAACTTTATTCATGAAGAAAGCAAGAGGTTATTAAAAAGACAGGAAAGGAAGAAAAGACCAAAATGGATGTCAGAAGAGACTCAGAAACTTACCCTTGAACAGAGAGTAGCTAAAGCAAATGGAATAAATGACAAGATAAAAGGGCTGAACAGAAGATTTCAAAGAGCAGCTTGAGAAGACAAAGTCAATTATTATACTGAAATGTGCAAAGACCTGGATTTAGAAAAATGAAAGGGAAGAACACGCTTGGCATTTCTTAAGCTGAAAGAACTGAAGGAAAAATTCAAGACTTTAGTTTCAATATTGAAAGATTCTGTGGGCAAAATATTGAGTGATTCAGGAAATATCAAAAGAAGATGGAAGGAATACACAGAGTCACTGTACGAAAGCATTGGTTGATGTTCATCCATCTCAGGAGGTGACATATGATCAAGACCCAATGGTTTTGAAGGAAGAAGTCTAAGCTGCATTGAAGGAATTGCTGAAAAACAAGGCTCCAGGAATTTATGGAATACCCATTGAGATGCTTCAACAAACAGTTGCTGCACTGGAGGAACTCATTCATCTATGCCAAGAAATTTGGAAGACAGTTGCATGGCTAACTGGACTGGAAGAGATCCTTATTTTGGGATAGAGTGGGAGGAAAAACACAGGAAAAAATTAAAAAACACAATAACGACCAGAATTACTGGTCAGTTGGAGTCTTGTGGGACCCCCAAGACTATGGCCCTGGGATACACGTCAGGCCTGGGATAGGACTCACTCCCAAGGACTGGCTCTCAGCCTAACAGTAAAAAGACTTACATGCAGAACACCCAACCCAGGGTCATGCACCTACCTACTCTATGGAGATACACCCCTAGGAGCAATCAGCCATGGGGCACCAGAGGGGCAGCACTCTCATAGAGGGAAGCTGGACAGACAGGAATGCACAACTAAAAAGGGCACAGGGGTGGGGATGTCACAGGGAAGGGAGAGGAGACAGTAGGTTGGGGCTGGGGATGGTAATCAGGCAGTGAAACCACATATACACGAACTGTTGAATGTAAAAAATTCTGCTCTGTAAATTTGCACCCAGAGCACAATTTAAAAACAAAACAAAATATGTGTGTGTGTGTGTATATACACATATATAATATGTATGTGTGTGTGTGTGTGTATATATATATATATATATATATATATAAAGAAGAGATCCATATTTGTACCCATTCCAAAGAAAGGTGAGTCACAGAATGTGGAAATTATCAAATAATATCATTAATATCACAGGCAAGTAAAATCTTACTGAAGATAATTTAAAAATGGTTGCAGCATTTGCAGACAGAGAGTTTCCAGAACTGTAACCTGGATTCAGGAGAGGATATAGAATGAGGGTGTGATGGTTATGTTTGTATGTCAACTTGGCTAGGCTTGGTTGAGTGGCTGGGCAGCAGGATGTAATATTCCCCATGATGAGACTGGTAATCAACTCCATGGTGGAATCTACTGGGAGCAGCTGAGTAGCTGCCTTTGGGAATGTGGTCTGCTTGCTGTATGTAAGGAGAACCTTTGAGAATGGTCTCTAGCCTATGGCACACTTGGACTCTGCATGTAGCCGTGTCACTGCTCAGCAGCCTGCTATGCTCTGCTGATCTTGGGACTTACAATGGACTTAAGTTAATGGCCTGCCATGTGGTTTGGTAATATTGGGACTGTGCCTTTTTATTTGTCAACCTTGGTGCTTCTCAGCCTCAGCAGCCAGCAGCTGTCTGAGTGAAGAAATGTCTCTAGCTCCAGTGGGCCAGGAGCAGGAAGCAGAGCTGGACCCCAAGGTTGAGGGGTTTTCACCCAGCCCCTAGAGCCTAGTACTTTGAACTTGGACTTAGAGCCTCCAAACTGTAAGAGAATAAACTCCCGTTTGTTACAGCCATCCCATTTGTGGCATATTCTTGTCAGAGTGGCACTAGGTAACCAGAACAGAGGAATATCATTGCTGATGTCAGATGGATCTTGGCTCAAAGTAAAGAATACCAGAAAGATGTTTATTTGTGTTTTATTGACTATGCAAAGGCATTCGATTATGTGGATCATAACAAATTATGGATAACATTGAGAAGAATGGGAATTCCAGGACACCTAACTGTGCTCATGAGGGATCTGTATGTAGACCAGAAGACTGTCTTTCGGACAGAACAAGGGGATACCTCATGGTTTGAAGTCAAGAAGGGAGGGTGTCAGTGTTGTATCCTTTCACCATACTTATTCAATCTATATGATGAACAACAAATAATCCAAGAAGCTGGACTACATGAAGAAGAATGTGACATCAGGATTGGAGGAAGAATTATTAACAACCTGCAATATGCAGATGACACAACTTTGCTTGCTAAATGTGAGGATGAACTTGAAGCACTTACTGATGAAGATTAAAGACTATAGTCTGCCATATGGATTACACCTCGATATAAAGAAAAAAAAAAAAAATCCTCACAACTGGACCAAGAAACAGTGTCATAATAAATGGAGAAAAGATTGAAGTTGTTAAAGACTTCGTATTACTTGGGTTCTACAATCAACATCAATTGAAGAAGCAGTCAAGACATCAGATGACATGTTGCATTGGGCAAATCTGCTGCAAAAGACCTCTTTTAAGTGATGAAGAGCAAAGATGTCTCCTTGAAGGCTAAGGTGCCTAACCCAAGCCATGGTATTTTCCGTCACCTCATATGCATGTGAAAACTAGACAAGGAATAAGAAGACTAAAGAAGAGTTGATGCTTTTGAGTTGTGATGTTGGCGAATACTGAAAGTACCATGGCAGCCAAAAGAACTAACAAATCTGTTCTGGAAGATGTGCAGCCAGAATGTTCCTTGGAAGTGAGAATGGCCAGACTTTGTCTCACCTACTTTGGTCATGTTGTCAGAAGGGACATTCCCTGGAGAAAGCTATTATGCTTGATAAAGTGGAGGGTCAACAAAAAAGGGGAAGGCCCTCAACAAGGTGGATTGACACAGTGGCTGGAACAATGGGCTCAGGTATAGCAGGCATCATGATACAGGCACAGGAACAGGCATAGTTTCATTCTGTTGTACATATAGGGTTGTTATGAGTTAGAGATGACTCAACGGCACCTAACAACAACAAAAACAACATACAATTGGGAAGTGTAGCCAGTATTTGAACAAAGCTCTCCCTGACTCTAAAGCCAGTACTTTTAAGAATGTTACTATATGCTTAATACCCTAGTTACGAAGCTTGTTGTTGTTGTTACCTGCGTCGAACCTGACCAACTCATAGCGGCCCCTCCTTGGGTTTCCGAGGCGGTATCACTAAGGAAGTAGATTGCCCAACCTTCCTTCCCAGGAGTTACCAAACTAGGGGAGTACAATGATTCATTTTAGATTTTCAATTGCAAAATAACAAAGAGTCTGCTTGGCTCTTAATTAACCAGACACTTCAGCAAATTAGAGAATTTCATCCCCAATCTGATAATCTATTTACAGAGAGTCTATCTCCAAGTTTTAATTATCCTCCACCCTGCCATGTTCAACAAAAGCCAAAAACTGACAGCAGATAATGGATTAAAACTCCATCAATGGAAGAACTATCTTTTACTCATTTCTGTATCCTTAAGAGAACTAAAAACAATGACTTATGGTATTGATGGAGAATAAATGTTATTGAATAAGCAGATAAGTAAATAAATGTGCATAGCAGCCTCCCTATGTGGAACTGTGCTTAAAAGAGGAAAAATGTTTTGTCTGGAAAAGCAGAATAATATAAGGAGATGAACAAGGGTTCAAATGCTGGCCCTGGAACTGACTAGCTGTGTCTCTTAAACTCTCTGATCTTTGGGCACTGAATATCATTTCATTCACATTGTTGTGAGAATTAAATGAGCTATTTTTTTAAAAAAAAGTTTGAGTGGTCACTCAAAATTTTATTTTTTATTTCTATTCCCATTTCTCCTCATTTTTTCCTTCATATTCACTATAAGCCCACTGTTTCCTTACTCTTTCATCACTGATAAGTTAAATATATCATTTGCAAAATTATTTGCAATTTACAGAGAACATTATATATCTTAGGAGCTCTGGTAGTGTAGTGTCTAAGAATTTGACTGCTAACCAGAAGCCTGGCAGTTCAAACTCACCAGCCACTCCTGGGAAAGATTGGGCAATCTACTTCCATAGAGATACCATCTCAGAAACCCAAGGAGGGGTCGTTATGAGTCGGATACAATTCAACTGGCAGTGAGTTTGGTGTTTGGTCTTGCTATATATCTTACCATTTTTGAGGGAGCTCTGGTGGTGTAGTGCCTAAGGCATCTGACTGCTAACAGAAGGCTGGTTGTTCAAACCCACCAGCCACCCCTTGGAAGAAAGGTTGGGCAATCTACTTCCGCAGTGATACTGCCTCGGAAACCCAAGGAAGGGTTGCTAGGAGTCGGGTCTGACTTGACCGCAGTGGTTGCTCTGCATTTTTTTTTTTTAATCAGTTTTGAACATCGCAATAACCCCAAAAGATAAGAAGACTAAAATAAGCTTATTTGATCTCTAGTTATAGATCAGAAACCTTATTCCTTTAGTAGATAATACAGTGAATAAATCATAGTGCCATGACTCAAAACTAGATCCACTGAGGAAGATGCACCCACTTACCCTAGGGAGATGCAACCATGAGACATCAGAGGTGTAGCATTCACATAGATGGAAAGCTGGACAGACACTCTCAGAATGAATAGATAAGAAGGACACAGGGAGGGGATAGTCACAGAGAGGAGAGGTTTTTTTTTTTTTTTTTTAAATGGTTGGGGATTGTAACCAGGGCCGTGAAATCAAATGTGCATGAACTGTTGAATGTAAAACAAATATGCTTTGTAAATTTGCACCCAAAGCACAATTAAAAAACAAACAGAAAACTAGATCCACTGGCAAAAATGCTGAACCTTTCTCAATATTCTAAATATCTTTGAGGGAGAGTGGGGAACCAAATTTTATAATCTTCCAGATTAACTAGTGTAAGGTGAAGAATTACCTTACCAAATGAATTTGGTCTATGTTCTTGGTTCATAAGAGGTAACCTCTAAACCCTTGGAATTTCCCAAGTGATTAGAATATTTTTAATATTCATAAAGGAGTATGGACCACACCTAATAGTTTATGCTAATGAAGTGACTCAGGGGTGAGCAGAAAGGGGCTAGAGATTAAGTTCAACCATGTAAGAAATGAGTCAATTAATCATACCTATGTAGTGAAATTCCTGTACAAACTCTGGACACTGAGCTTCATGGTTGGTGAAAGATATTGATGCACAGAAGGGTAACACATCTCCGGAGACACAGAAGTTCTACATTGGAGTCCCTCCCAGACCTTGCCATGTGTGTCTCTTCTTTTGTATTCTTTATAATAAAACCACAATCATAAATTAGCACTGTCCTGAGTTCTGTGAGTTGTTCAAGCAAATGATCAAACCTAAGAGAACAGGGAGAACCCCTGAATTTGTAGCCAGCAGGTCAGATGTGTGAGTTCTGGAGTTCCCCAAGCTTATGGCTGGTTTCTGAAGTCTTGGGCAAACTGGGCACCCTGGAGGACTCTTCCCTTAATGTATGAGGTCTGACCTAGCTCCAGGTGGTTAAGGTCAGAGAAAAAGAACCACATTTATAGTTGGTATCTGGGATATTTGAAGTTCATGTCAGAAGACCCATGTCTTAACTACTATATGTGGTATAAGTGCAGAATTATATGATATTTTTATAGTTATCAAGCCATATATATTTTTCAGGTTATGCCTATAATACTCTCCTTTAAAATACTAAAATCAAAGATGTGACTGTGACAACTAAGGGGCACTTGTCTCAAACCATGGTCCTTTCAATTGCTTCCTGTGTATGCAAAAGCTAGACAATGCAAAAGGAAGACAAAAGAAGACTCAACATATCTGAATTGTGATGCTGGCCCAGAATATTGAACATACTTCCAGAAAAATGAACAAATCTGCTTTGAGGGAAGCACAGCCAGAATGCTCCTTAGAAGCAAGGATGGAGAGACTTCATCTCATTTGCATTGGACATGCTATCAGGAAGAACCAATCCTTGGAGGAGGACATCATGCTTGGTAAAGTAGAGGGTTATTGAGAAAGAGGAAAACTGTCAGCGAGATGGATTGACACAGTGGCTACAAGAACGGGCTCAAACTTTACAATGTTTATGAGGATGGCACAGAACCAGGCAAAACTTCTCTCTGGGTCACTTTGATTTAGAGCTGACAACAACCCCTCCTTCTAAAAGCACCATTTGGTTTGGATAACCAATTATGGTTATCCAAAAGCACCACTGGTTTGGATAACCAATTATGGAATTCTTTCAAACAAATGTCTCTCTAATATTAACACTGGAGGAATCACAGCTAATAATAATAGACAATAAGTAGAATTCACAGCTCATGAAGGTTAGTAAAGCCTCCAGCATTTGTTTTGTGGGCTAAACTGGTTATGTACACATACACAACTAAGACAATTTTTAATAAAACTTTTGTCTTTACAAATGGATCAAATGAAATTTCACTTCTCTTTCCGACCTTTGGAAGTATAAGAAGAAATGAGAGGAATTGACTATAAAATAAAGTTTATTTTAAACTAAAATGCTATGTTAAAGTACAAAATGTTTTTTGTGAAATTATTAAATTACCATTTTACATCTTTCTGGGGTGCCATTATACAGTCAAATTGATTTCTCTACAGAAAGAAAAATAGCCAAGTGTGAACCCTGAGTCATTTCAGGAAACTAACATTTTTTTAATAACAGCATATTACCATTATTTGACATTTGTTACATATCAAGAGATGTTTGAGAATGTTTGTTATTTAGTAAGGCTTTCTGGTAGAGCTCTGGTGATGTAGTGCCTAAGGCACTTGACTGCTAACCAGAATTCTGGAGGTTCAAGCCCAGCAGCCACTCCTTGGAAGGAAGACTGGACAATCTACTTCCATAGTGATACCGCCTTGGAAACCCAAGAATGCGTTGCTATGGGTCATATCCAACTCAACAGCAGTGAGTTTGGTTTTTGTTTTGGTTTCAAAGAGCACTGAGTTAGGCTAATCTCAGTTTATAGGCAACCAAAGATCTAATTTGACTGTAAAATACAGAAACTACCAAAGAACGAAGAAGACTTGTAGGCAAAGGGGCAAAAACGGTGGACATCTTCTTGACTTTGGTATCCAGAGCATTGACATTTCACATTCACACAGTGCTCCTCTTTTAACTGTATAAATTTAAGAGAAAGTCTCCTTTTAGGATGAGAAAACTGAAACACAGATTGGCCAGGAATCTGACTCTATTCCACTTGGTGTGGGAGGACCAGCTGGAATGAGGAAAGCTAAACCCTCTGAGGTAATTTAAACTTCCCTATCTTCATCTTTTGGTGCCCTGGTAGAGCAATGGTTAACTACTTTACTGCTTACTGAAAGGCTGGAGGTTCAAACCTACCCAGCAGCTCCACTGAGACAGGCCTGGTGATCTGCTCCTGTAAATATTGCTGCCAAGAAAACCCAATGGGGCAGTTCTATTCTATTACATGGGGTCACTATGAGACAGAAATTGACCTGACAGCACCTAACAGCAATCAAGGGAGCTCTGGTAGCGTAGTGCCTAAGGCACATGACTACTAACCAGAAGGCTGGTGGTTCAAACCCACCAGCCACTCCTCAGAAAGAAGATGGGGCAATCTACTTCCATAGTGATACTGCCTCGGAAACCCAAGGAGGGGTTGCTATGAGTGGGGTCTGACTTGATGGCACATAACAACAACAACTTACTGTTTACTCAGAAGAGAATGACAAGGGAAGGGAAAAAACAGAGAGTTAGTCACTGAGATTAATGTCTCCTTCAATCCTGCCTGTTAGTTTGTAAAGGTTTTGCAGGTTTCAGTGAAAGGCTCCTTCAGCCTTCGATTTCAGCCTCCCTCACCATGGGGCACATAGTTCTACTCTGACACTCATGGGGTTGCAATGAGTCCAAACTGACGCCAAGGCAAGTGGTTTGGTTAGAATATACAGAGCATTCGCACATTCCTCCTGTTGTTTTTAGTTCAAAACAATTGTTATATGACTCCGAGTAGTCAGGCATAAGAAAATAGAAATAAAAGTTGATAGGTGACTTGTCATTAATTTTTTCCAATGGCTCCTGGTGTGAATAGAATTACAGCAATTTAATGTGTCAGAAAAGTATTATTATTTTTTTAATAAACTGAGTCAGATTTTCCTCACTCATCTCTCTGTAGATTTGGAGTCCTGTAACTATTATGCTGAGGCTTTGATGGTGATGTGTTGCTCAGTGCTGAGAGCTTACTTACAGTGATTAACAGACTGCAAAATCATCTGCAAATGCTGATGTTCAGGAAAATGGAAGCCAATAGAGGAAGTTCACAAAGTCCTATTTCCAGACAAATCATACCAGATCTCATTCATTAAAAGATGAATCTATAAAGTGAACTTTATGGTCAACCACTGACTGGGATTGATGACACTAGCCTAATTTAGCCTCAAACCCAGCTCATGGGGATGATGAAGGAAATAGAAAAGATAATGCTATGTATACAGTGCAAAATGTCTGAATTGTAAGCAGAATAAATGATATGGCTAGAGCCTTCTGCCCATATATATCTCCCCAGATGAGTCAAGTGTCATTGTGCCTGAAATCCCACTATTTGAGACCCATACCCACTGTGTAGGCATTGCCCAACATTGTGGATTGAATTGTGTTCCCCAAAAAGGTGTGATGAAGTTATAACTCCTGTACTTGTGAAGATGGTCTTATTTGGAAACAGAGTTTTCCTTTTATTATCAGTTAAATTAGGAGCCCTGGTAGCGCTAAGGTTAAGGTATTGGGGTGCTAACCAAAAGGTCAGCTGTTTGAACCCACTACCGGCTCCTTGGGAGAAAGATGCGGCAATCTGCTTCCATAAGGATTTACAGCCTTGGAAACCCTATGAGGGTCACTATAATTTGGAATCAGCTTGATGGCAGTGGGTTTGGTTTGGTTTGCATTAGTTAAATTAAATGAGGTCATTTTGGAGTAGCCTAGTGCCTAAGGCATTTGACTGCTAACCAGAAGGCTGGCAGTTCAAACCCACCAGCCACTCCTCGGAAGGAAGATGGGGCAATCTACTTCCGTAGTGATACTGCCTCGGAAACCCAAGGAGGGGTCGCTATGAGTCAGGTCCAACTTGACGGCACATAACAGCAACAACAACATTTTGGAGTAGGGTGGGTTCTCATCCAAACCCCTTTGGAGTGGAGAGAACAGATGTGGAAGAGGAGAACAGACATAAAAACAGAGTCACACATAAGGGGAAGGCTCCATCTGAGGATATATCTATCTATAAGCAGCAAAGGATTGCCAGAAGCCAGTAGAACCTTGGAGAGAGGTATGGAAAAGCTCTTTTTTCAGAACCCTCAGAAGGAATTGACATAGCCAATACACTGAAGTCAAACTTCTAGCCTCCAGAACTGTGAGACAATAACTTCCTGTTCTTTAAAGCCACTCACTTTGGCTTTGTGTTGTGGCAGCCTGGGGGACTAAGATACCCCACAAGCATAATTTTATTTTCAAATGCAAGGCCTCCTGGGGGTGGCAAGTATGAAGTTAGTAAAATACTGGTATGAATCAATTTAGAGAATTGTTTTGTTTACAGAGTGGGTCAAACATCCTTTTGAGGCACTGGGCACCCTGGAGATGAGAGGACACTGAAAAAGGTAAGGGAGTGGAAAACAGAAGGGAGCAATTTTTTTCAATGAGCAATCTACACCACATCAGAGGATGGTGATTTTACCAACTCTTTGACAGATTTTAAAAGATGAGGTTAGCAATAAGTAGTGTAGTTTTTTCTTTTCCAGTCACCATTGAGTCCGACTCATGGCAACCCCAAGTGTGTCAGAAAAGATCCGTCCATGCGCCATAGGTTTTAACAACTGACTTTGTGGAAATAGATCACCAGGCATTTCTTCCAAGTCACCTCTACCCAACCACTGCTGTAAAGTTGGTTCCAACTCATTGCGACCCTACAGAACAGAGTAGAACTGCCCCATAGGGTTTCCAAGGCTATACATCGTTATGGGAACAGATTGCCACATCTTTTTTTCCATGGACTGGCTGGTGAGTTCAAACTTCAGAGCTTTTGGTTAGCACCCGAGTGCTTTTACCACTGTGCCACCAAGGCACCTGTGAGTAGACTGAAACCTCCAGTCTTTTGGTTAGCAGGCAAGTTTATTAACCATTTGCACCACCTGGAGGCTCCAAATACAAATAGCAGTGTATTAATTTGCCCAAAATGCCAAGAAATACAATTGTGTTTAGAAACAATTCATGACACCAATATAAAAAATGCTATTTTCCATGACATTTGTACCAGGAAAAAAACATACCTTTTTTTTGTATAGGTGGAGGTAGTTTTATGACATGCCTTTCCTTTGTAAACAGGTAGTGACATTGTTGCAAAATTCTCTCTCTCTCTCTCTCTCTCTCTCTCTCTCTCTCTCTCTCGCCATCTGTAAAAACAGTACCAATCTCACTTGTATAATTCTATTTAAAAGCATTGCAGAAAAAAGCTGGCAGTGTCTCAGAGATCTCTCTGAAATCTTGCATTTCCATTTGTTCCTGTTCTATGGATTTTTGTTGTTAGTGCTTTCAAGCCTGTTGTCTGGTAGCTAAGTAAAATTCATGTCAGTCCTGTCTCCATCACTCAGACTTCCCTGCTTCAAACAGTGCAGCTGTTATTGCCAGCTTCAGAGATGGATCTATAACTGGTTCCAAGGCAGCCTGTCTGAAGGGAGCCCAGACTGAGCCACGGTCAAGGTATCTACGTCAGCCTTTGTTCTCAGAGTTTATCAGATGGGAAAGATCAAATTGCTCATCTGCTTTTTTTATTTTTGAATGCTGAGCATCTGGTGTTTGATTGTGTATTGCCATGTAAGAACACAATAATCCTCAAACATTTTGATCACAAGTAGATCTGTGTGTGTGGAAAAATGGCTTCCTGCTGGTTGGTAAATGCCTCCTTAGCTGTGATCAAAGATATGGAAGGCATCACACAGCACCTCAAATTGCGAAGGAAAGAAGAGGCTCATAGATCCTTGAAGTTTTGAGAAGCCTGTAAAATAATCTAGCTCAATTCCCAATCTAATTCACCTCTCTCAATCTGCAAATGAAAAAGCCAATGTCTGGAGGGAAAGTGAATGTCTTTGGTCAACTCCTTAGTGGTGGCATTAGGGCCAGAATCCAAAGTTATTATTCCAGTTGGTAGCTGGAAGCAAACAGAACAAAGATTTCCCAGAGTGGCCTTGCCTCTGGTTGCCCAAGGAGACAAAAGAGGTTTGAACACCCTCACAGGTCAGAGTGAAGGTGAAGGATAAGGTAGATTAAAGGGGAAGTCTAGGTTGATGTTCTCAGAAGCCGTCATCATTTGGTCTGACTTCAAATTTTAGTGGACTTAGAGAGTTGGCATTTCAGAAGAAGAGCAAATGTTACTCTGACTTTATTGTTTAAATCTGCATAGCCAGTCTGAAAAAATAAGAAACAGAAATGAGACTTAAATTTGGAAACTATTCAAGCAGGAGATATAATACTAATTAAAGTTTAAAATAAGGAGGCTCAAGAAGAATAATTTTATCACTAAGTTGTTGACTAGTTTTTCCCTAGAGACTCAGCAGCTAAGTAAGTAGAAAAGACATCTCAAGGTACAATCTAAGGGGTGGACCTGAAGGCTTCCCCATTGGCGGACCGTGGTACTGGGAACTCCCACATTTGAACACTCACATTCCCTCTTCTTGAAAGCATTATGTCCCAGATTTGGTGTTGCTGGACTGGATAATCTACTGACCATGAGTACCTAACTTCATCAACTAAATTTCCGAAGCAATTGGTTGGAGGAAAAGTAAGATATGGTAATTTGGGTTGTATGTGGAGATGAAGGGAAAGAAAGAAAAATAACTAACCACATTTTATGTGTCATCCATCATGTTAAGCACTTTCTCACACAAAATCTCTCACTGCTGTGAAGTAGTGTCTTACTCACTGGATACTGTTGTGACCCAAATGCCACAAGTGGGCAGATTTAAAGAATAGAAATGTATTTTTTTTTTTTTTCAGTTCTAGAGGATATAAGCCCTAATCAGAGTCTCAGCCTGTTGATTGCTTCTTTGTCCATAGCCCTGGGCATTCCTTAGTTCCTTAGCTATCCTTGGCTTGTAGATGATTATCACCTGGTGTATGTCTTCCCCTATGTCTATTCTGATGTTTTTGTTACTTAGAAGTGATTAAGTTTAGTATTAAACCTATACTGGAGTGATCTAATTAATTAACACAAGAAAAACCCTATTATATCCAAACAGGATCACATCCACAATTACAAGGGCTGTGAATTCAAAACATATTTAATACAATTCAATCCATAACAAGTAGGTGCTAGCTCTGTTTTATAACTGAATGAAATGAACATCATAAATGGTAACTAAATTGCCCAAGGTCACTGACTTAATAATAGCAGAGTGGTGCTTCAGAGAAAGCTATTTATTTAAAAAAAAAAAAAAAAATTATTCTCCCCCTTCTATACTATACAGTTATTACTTGTGAATAATTGAAGGTTGTGCAATCTACTTCCATAGTGATACTGCCTCAGAAACCCAAGGAGGGGTCACTATGGGTCAGATTCAACTCGACCACAGTAGGTTTGGTTTTTTGGTGTAAATACATTTGCCAAAACCCTTTGCAAACTAGTGGGCCATAGGAATAGTTCTCAACAATGGAACATGTGTGGAAGTAATGTATATTGCCTCTGGATAAAGGCAGTTAAGCAGATGTGCCTTCCCCACTCTCTTTTTTCCCTTTTCTGGCTATAGGCAGAACTTGACGAGGCCTTTGTTATTGTTGTTATGTGCCATCGAGTCTTAGACAATGTAAACCAAGGGGGAAAAAAACAAAATAAAACCCACTGCCATTGAGTCATTTCCAACTCATAGCGACCCCTTCTTGGGTTTCCGATGCAGTATCACTACAGAAGTAGATTGCCCAATTTTCCTTCCAAGGAGTGGCTGGTGAGTTTGAACCGCCAGTCTTCTGGTTAGCAGTCAGATGCCTTAGGCATTAGGCAACCAGAGCTCCTTAGATAATGTAGCAGCCACATAAAAGAATGCTGTGTCTCTGCATCACCTCATGGTAGAGACCTGTCCACTAACTAGGACAATTGGGAAAAGAGATATTTAATTTTATCACGTTAAGTCACTATAATGTTGAAGTTATTGTTGCAGTAGCTGGCATTTCAAGCACTACTAATGAAGACAAGGCCAAGAAACATAACCACAAGAATTCTAGAATTAACATGAAAGAAAGCACTAGAAATTGATAAACACTAGGATAGACATTAGAGTTTGGATGTTAAATTGATGGACAGTAGAGTTTGGATGTTAAATTGAAGTAAACCAAGACCAAACTCACTGCCATGGAGTCAAATCCAACACATAGTGACCCCTCCTTGGGTTTCTGTGGTCTAATCCATTGTGGTGTGACCAACTTTGTGCAATAAGGATGCAAAGAAAAAAAAAAAGATATGGAGGATCTTTGGCCTAGGAAGCATGCTAAGATTTAGCTTTTTAACTGCAACAAGAAAGAAGGTGATGGGACTATTCTCTGTGGAATTAAAAATGTAAATACGAAATTAGAAATGTAATATTTAATATAGTTTTGCAATAAAAGGCCACTATTAAGGCCAGCAAAAGGGCGGGCCCCAGTTCCAGGAACAGGGGCAAGGCAAGGATGACTAAGCCCTGAACTCAACCATACCATGTAATTGGAGAATTCAAACTTAAACTTACCAATCGTTTGTACTCCCTCTGAGAATTCAAACTTAAACTTACCAATCAGCTGTACTCTCTCTCTCTGACCACCCCCTTGTAGTTTTGCCTTTAAATACTGTGTAACTTTGTTGCTGGCTGCTCCACTCCTCTGCCCCTGCATGGGATATGAGTCGAGCCCCAGCACGCTGGAACTTTGAATAAACTCCTCCTGCTTTTGCATCAAGAGACATCTTTCGTGAGTTATTTTGGGTGGCATTATCCCTGACTTGGGTTGGGGGAGCCCTGTCGTGGGGGAACCCAACATCTTCTCAAGAAAATCAGTCTTTATAAATAAATTATATAGTCATTAATGTGTAAAAGCATCCTCTCAAGGCACTTTCCCACTATACCATTATGACTGCTATTCTCACTTAGTTTTGCAGTTTTAGCTTGTATATAACATGTCTGCTATCTTACATAAACTACTTCAAGTTAGGCCACAGGGAGCTATAGGTCACTGAAACAGTTGGTGAACCTACAATCTCACACAATTATGAAAAAGTCATTTTACAGAATATTATAGTTGACCCTGAAGTTAGGGAGCAAGGACACTTTATTTATTGACCTAGAAGCTTTTTTCAATGAGGTGACAGAGTTATTATTTGTTAGTGACATATAGTACCAGTCTTAGGCTGAGTTCTCTAGAGGACAAAACCAGTGGGGGTGAAATACACACACACACACACACACATATATATATATCATATACAGATAATTTATGTATATATAGATACATATATCTGTATATTATATGATATATATATATCATATTATATATATATATATAATACATATCTGTATTTGGCTGCTAACCAGAAGGTCAGTGGTTCAAACCCACCACCTGCTCCCTGTTCCAATGGGTTTCACCATAATTTGTCTGGCAGTCATAATTTCTAGTAAAAAACAATGTTCCATAAAAGTGTCATATTTAGGTCACAACTCAACTGCTTTCCTCAAGACAAGTATTGTACTCTACACATGAAATGCTTTATGCATGTCTCCCTTTTCATTGCCCAAAATATTAAAATAACTCAAAATGTAATAAAAATTAATATTTTCTACTGTTTCATTAGGAGTCCCTGGGTGCAAATGGTTAAGCACTGGACTACTAACTGAAAACTGATGGTTCAGACTCACCCAGTGGTACCTTAAAGAGCTCTGGTGTTGTAGTGGTTAAGGCATTTGGCTGCTAACAAAAAGATGAGTGATTCAAACCCACCAGCTGTTCTGTGGAATAAAGATGAGGCAGTCTGCTTCCATAATGATTTACAGCCTTGGAAACCCCAATGGGGGTGACTGTGAGTCACAATTGAGTGAGAGTTGTCTTGGAAGTAAGTCATGGTGATCTCTTTCCAAATGGTTTTACCTATGTATGATTTTGCAACATCATGTGCTGGTTATTTGGAAAACCCTAAGGGGCATAGTTCAACGTTGGCACACACGGGGTTATCATGAGTTGGAATAGATTCAACAGAACTAAGAACAAGTGTTTCATTAAAGGCATTCTTCAGTAAAATTGACTTATTTAGTATCTATGTATGGACTATGTATCTATGTAGTATCTATGTAGGGAGCTCTGGTAGCATAGTGGCTAAGACCCTTGCCTGCTAACCAGACGGCTGGCAGTTCAAACCCACCAGCCACTCCTCGGAAGGAAGGTTGGGCAATCCTACTTCCATAGTGATACTGCCTCGGAAACCCAAGGAGGGGTCGCTATGAGTCGGGTTTGACTCGACGGCACATAACAACAATGTATGGACTATATTGCCTTACACTCTTCTTTAGTTGTTTCTTGACTTTAAACTATAAACACTTAAAGGGTGAGGATCCTCTTAATTTGTTTCCAAAATGAAAATAGCCATATTGTATAACTTGTAGTAATCTTTATAAATTATATTAAGCATACAGAAGGAAGTAAATTCCTATAATGTCCCATCAACCAGAGAAATAACAATACTGATGTTTTGATGAATAAGCTTCCAGACAATTTACTCTTTATAGATACACACATACACATACATGCCTACATACAATTTGGTATAAATTGACTTACATATTAAAAGCCACTTAATTTTGTTTTCATTTAAAAATACCTTATTGATATCCTTTCAAAGTGATAAATATAAAACTATATCATGATTATATTATGTCATAATTACAAAGACTGCAAATTATTACATAGTTATAATGACTGCAAAGTTTATAATGGCTTAGCTACACAGTGATTTATTTTGCCGATCTCCCATTGATGGACATTTAAGTTGTTTCTAACTTTTGCTATTATAAACAACGCTGTGATAAACTGTTTTGTACAAATGCCTTTTCATACTTTTGTAATAGTCTCTTTAGAATAAATTCCTAGAAAGACAATTGTTTGATGGAATAATTTTGTTTTCTTTGTTTCCAAATGACACATGATACAAAATTAAGCACAAAGAAAATAAAAGCCAGATAACTTAGAGGTAAATTCAGCCTCATGGATAAAGGAAGTTTCCAAAATAGAAACACTGAATACTAAAGAGAAATGTTGATAAATTTCTCTGAGAAAGTCCTACTGAATCTGAACTGAAAAACCCTGACTTTTCCCAGGAAAATGCCTGTTGTTTTTAACTTGAGGGGAAGTTGTTAATGTTGATGATTAAATAAAGTGAATTAACAATTTTCTAGTAAGGAAGAAGTTCTTAGATGGGCTTCCTGACAACTAAAACTGCTGACAGAAACGGAGAAGTAAAGAAGGAAAGATGATTTCTTTCCATCTGATTCAGAACCTAAATGCGTTTTTCTTTGGAAGCACCAGTGATTGGTTCAAATGTTAGTTTACAAAAGCCTATTAAATCTAAAATGTACCTGACTGTGTTCATAATACAACATCAATAATATAGACTCAAACTCACTGCACTGTTTCCATAGAAAACACATTCTGCATCACAACTACTGCAATTTAAAAATTTTAAAATAGCATATTCAATACAAATCAATCATAAGCCAGGGACCTGCTGGCACAATTACATCCATCAGTTAGTTTGGTCAAATGTCTGCTGCTGATGCTTTGTGTCACAAAGCATCTCTGCTCTCTGAGCCTCAGAGTCCTCATTATAAGCGTGGCTTCAAATGAACTTTCATAATAAAATTCTATAATCCTATGAATTCTTGAGAAGATTTCCTGGAGAGAAGTGTTCATTGAAGAATATTTACTCTTTGCTAGGATATGGGACTTGCCAGTCTCTCAGGCTCCAACACCACATAAGGCTATTCCTTAGGAGTTTGTGAGTTCTGTGAGATGTTACAGTGAGATACTGAACCCTGAGACAGGAGGGAGAGTATTGAGGGGAAGAGGAGGAGCTGACATTAAAGATGATGGAGTTGCACAGCAGTATGGAAAAGTTGGACATTTGGGACATCTTTAACCTCTGCCTCATAGACACCAGCCTTATGCTGATCCTTCTAAAAAAAATGATTGAAGCAAGGTTCAAACCACTGCCATTTCAGTTAGCAATCAAGTGCTTAACCACTGTGACACCAGGGTTCTAGATTAAATAATCTCTGGACCACCTGACAAAACTTAAAATCATTAGCACCAAAAAAAAAAAAAAAAAATTCATTGCCGTCGAGTCAGATCCAACTCATAGTGACCCCTTTTTGGGTTTCCGAGGTGGTATTACTACAGAAGTAGATTGCACAATCTTCCTTCCGAGGAGTGGCTGATGGGTTTGAACCACCAGCCTTCTAGTTAGCAGTCAAAATGCCTTAGGCAGTATGCCATCAGAGCTCCTAAAATCATTACCAAAAAGGATAAAACTATTTGGAAGAAAGTTAATTGCATCACATAACTAAAATAAGAATATTTACGGGAACAAAAATATCTGGTATACAATAGATTAAAAATCATAATGTCTACCTACCATCAAATAAAAAATTATCCAGCCATGAAAAGAAGCAGAAAAATATAACTCACAATGAGTAGAAAAAAATCAATAGATACCAACTCAGAAATGACAAAAATATAGAATTCATATCCATTAAAACACTTACTAAAACTGTACTTACTGCATGTGTTCAAGAAGCTGGAAGAGAAATTGAGCATGTAATGAAGTTCTACAAATCAATAAAAAAAAAAAGTTATCTAATACAAGAGAGCTCTGGTGGCATAGTGCCTAAGGCATTTGACTGCTAACCAGAAGGCTGGTGGTTCAAACCCACAAGCTACTCCTTGGAAGGAAGGTTGGGCAACCTACTTCCGTAGTGATACTACCTTGGAAACCCAAGGAGGGGTCGTTATGAGGGGGATCTGACTCAATGGCATTGAGTACATACTTGTGTACATACTTCTTAAAAGAATATGCCTAAATTATCGACAGATTTATAAGAAGGTACTCAAGATCATGAAACATCAGGAAAATGCAAACTAAAACCATGAGATGCCACCACATACCCCACCACCAGTCTGCATGGTGGAAGAGTAAATTGATACAAACACTTTGGAAGACATTTTTTTAGTATCAACTAAATCTGAGCATACAGGTTACATTTCCCATCCTCAATATACACCCAAGACAAATGAGAGTTTATGTTCACAAAAATTCTTATGTCAGTGTTATTCATCAAAACCCCAAATTGGAAACCAACTAAATATTCTTGATATTAGAGTGGATAAAGTGTAGTGTAGTCACACAATGGAGTAATACACAATAATACAAAGCAATAAAAATAATGCATTAATGATACATGCATCAACATGGAAAAATCTCAGAAACAGTATCCTGACTGTAAGTAGCCAGGATACAAAAGAGTACATACAGTATGATTGCATTTATATAAGGTTCACAAAACATGCAAAATTGATTTAGGGTGCAAATATTAGACTAGAGTTTACTATAAAGTGAATACTGAATGGGCTGAAGTATGATGGAGCCATCTGGACTGCTAGAAATATTCTGTATTTTGATCTAGCAGGAGGATTTTTGTGTGTGTGTGCATGCTTACCAAATGCCATAATGTGGACTCTGACTTATAGTGACCCCATTTGTGTAGAAGTGTGCTGTATCGGGATTTCAATGGCTGATGTTTCAGAAGTACATCTCCAGGCCTTTCTGCCAAGGCAATTCTGGAGGAACTCAACCTCCAAACTTTTGCTTCTGTGTTTTCTTTTTGTTGTGATTTGAGTGACAAAATTTAATAGCACTCTTCCCACTTCCTCCCTGTATTTACTATTTTTCCATCCATCCTTCTGCTGTCTGAGCCTTTGGAGCTTTAGCCCTGGGCAAGGGTTGCCATTTTGATGTTGTATCATTGATTGTGTACCTCCATGGTGTTACTCTTGACTTTATAGGTCTATCATTTGCCTGAAAGTTGAGCCATAGGGGTAAGTTTCTTTCCCGGCCTGAAGGGCATCTAAGAGCGTAGTGTTGATCAGACCAGTAAGCCTGATCAATTTCATGATTTTGAGTACAGATCCACATTTTTCACCCAGTCTATCCAGGACCTCCTATTATGATCCTTTGCAGAGCAGTCAGCAGTGGTAGCCAAGCACCACCTAGTCCTTCTGGTCTCAGGGTGGTGGAGGCTGGGCTTGCATGATTCATTCGTCCTTTGGACTGCTTCCTGCATCTTATGTTTTCTCCCCTCTTCTTTGCATTGGATGGGGAGAGGGCAATAGCTGTACATTAGATGGCTGCTCACAAGATTTTAAGACCAAACAAGCTATTAAGCCTCACCAAAGTAGGACGGAGAACATTGTCTTCGTGGTCTGTTATGCCAGTTGACCTCGATGTCTCTCAAGACTATTGTCCTGAGCCCCCCAGGTCCAGTGACTCATTCCCTCAAGGTATTTGACTATGGGTAAGAAGTTTTCATAATTCTCCCCGCCCCCATACAC
>NW_006921623.1:15396334-15411813 GCF_000298275.1 Orycteropus afer afer | reverse complement strand
AGTTCTAAGAACTCTGGTAGTGTAGTGCCTAAGGCTCTTGACTGCTAACCAGAAGGCTGGCAGTTCAAACCCACCAGCCCCTCCTCAGAAGGAAGGTTGGGCAATCTACTTCTGTAGTGATACTGCCTCGGAAACCCAAGGAGGGGGTTATGAGTCGGGTCCGACTCGACGGCACGTAACAACAACAACAAGGGTAGTCCCATTCACCTTCCCACTCCTGTTCAGCTTGCACATCTATCTATGTATCCACTAGTAAATTATTTTTATACTGTTCTTTCAGGATTGTGTGTGTAATATTATTTACCTTTGTTACTTTTAACTCTTGTGCTCCTCCTAGCCTCTTCCTTTACCTTGATCATTTTGTGAGAACCTCTTCCTTATTGCATATTGCCTTTCCCTTCACTCAAATTAATATGTGTCTACCCTCTAGTTTTAAGCAGCTCTGGTGGTATAGTGGTTAAAGTATCTGCCTGCTAATGAAAAGGTTGGTGGTCTGAACCCACCAACTGCTCCCTGGTAGAAAGATAAGCCAGTCTACTTACATAAAGATTTATAGCCTTGGAAACCCTATGGGGCAGTTCTACTCTGTCCTACAAGGTAGCAATGAGTTGGAATTGATTCTACAGCAATGTGCTTTTTTTTTTTTTTTGACCCTCTAGTTAGTGATTTATCTTCCCTTCCCCTTCAACCCTGGTAACCCCCAAACAATGTTTCTTTCTATGAGTAAACCTTTTCTTGACTTTTTATAGTAATGGTCTCATACAATATTTGTCCTTTTGTGATTGACTAATTTCACTCAGAATTATATCCTCCAGTTTCATCCATGTTATGCAGTGTTTCATGGATTTTTCATTATTCTTTAACATTACTTAGTATTCCATTGTGTGTATGTACTGTAGTTTCTTTATCGATTCATGTATTGAAGGGGATTTAGTTTGTTTTCACCTTTTTACTATTTTGAGTAATGCTATGAATATGAGTGTGAATATACCTGTTTGTGTCATGTCTCTTATTTCTCCAGTATATATATCTAATAGTAAGATTGTTGGATCAGGTGGTGTGGTAGTTAGGTTTGTGTGTCAACTTGGCTGGGCCTAGTTGAGTGGCTGGGCAGCTGGATGTAGTTATTCCCCATGGTAAGATTGGTAATTAACTCTACGGCAGAATGTATTGGAGTAGCTGAGTAGCTGGTTTAAGGACGTGGTCTACTTCCCGTATATAAGAAACAGCTTTGGGAATGGTCTCTAGTTTACAGCATGCTTGAACCCTGCAAGTAGCCATGTCGTTGTTCAGCAGTCCGCCATGTTCTGCCAATCTTGGTACTTTCAATGGACTTGAATTAATGGCCTGCCATGTGGTTTGATAACATCAGGACTGTGCCTTTTCACTTGTCAACCTTGGGCTTGTCAGTCTCAGCAGCCAGCAGCTGTCTGAGTGAAGGAAAGCCTCTAGCTCCAGTGGGCTGGGAGCAGGAGGCAGAGCTAAAGCTCAAGGTTGAGGGGCTTTCACACACCCCCTAGAGCCTGGCACTTTGGATTCAGACTTAAAGCCTCTAAACTGTAAGAGAATAAACTCCTGTTTCTTCAAGCCATCCCATTTGTGGTGCATTCCTGTCAGAGTGACACTAGGTAAGCAGAATAGACGGTATTTCTATTTCTAACTCTTTAAGGAAGTACCATACCATTTTGTATAGTGGCTGTACCATTATACAGTCCCACCAGCTGTGTATGAGTATTCCTGTCTCTCCACACCCTTGCTAGCATTTGATTTTTTTTTTTTTTTTAACTTTCCTGTCAATGCTGGGATCACATGCTTTCTCGTTTTGATTTGCATCTCTCTAATGGATATTGGTTGGGAGCATTTCTTCATGTGTTTGCTGGCTTCCTGAATGTCTTCCTTGGTGAAGTGTCTGTTCATGTCCTCTGCCCATTTTTAAAAGGGGTTGTTTATCTTTTTGTTGATAAGATGTTGAAATTTTCTATAAATTTTAGAGATTAATTCTTTTTCCAATATATAGTTGTAATTTTTTTTTTTTCCCAGTGTGGTAATTAAAGTTATATGTCAACTTGGCTGGGCCTGGTTTTGAGTGGCTGGGCAGCTGGATGTCATTATTCCCATCATGAGACTGATAATCAACTCCATGGTGGAATCTACTGTGAGCAGCTGAGGAGCATTAGGGATATGGTCTTCTTCCAGTATGTAAGAAGAAGCTTTGAGAAAGGTCTCTGAATGTTTTGGCATGCTTATATCTTGCATGTAGCTGTCTCTTCATTCAGTAGCCTGCCACGTTGTCTGCCAATCTTAAGACTGTTTCTGGACTTGAACTAATGGCCTGCTGTGTTGCTTGATAATTTTGGGACTGTGCCATTTTATTTGTCAACCTTGGGTTTGTCAACCTCGAGTTTGTCAACCTCAGCAGCTAGCAGCTGTCTGAGTTAAGAGAAGCCTCCAGCTTCTGTGGGCCGGGAGCAAGAGGCAGAGCTGAAGCCCAAGGTCAAGGGGCTTTCACCAAGCCCCTAGAGCTGGCACTTTGAACTCAGACTCCTAGTCTCCTAAACTGTAAGAGAATAAATGCCTTTTTGATAAAGCCATACATGTGTGGTATTTTCTGTTAGAGTGATACTAGAGAACCAAAATACCCAGTCTGCAGGTTGTCTTTTTACTCTTTTGTTGAAGTCTTTTGATGGGCAGAGATGTTTAATTTTCAGAAAGTCCCAACTGTCTAGTTTGTCTTCTGCTGTTGGTGCATTTTTAGTCATGTTTGATAGTGTATTTATACCATATATTAGTCCTCAAAGTTTGTCCCTATTTTACTTTGATGATATTTATGGCTTTAGGACAAACCTCCAAACTTTTGGTGAGCAGTGAGTGTTTTAAACATTTGCACCACCCAGGGACTTCATATATGTGTATGTGTATACATACGTATGTGCGTGTGCACACACACACACACACATTGAAAATCAAAACCTGTTACCATCAAGTCGATTCTGACTCATAATGACCCTACAGGACAGAGTAGAACTGTCCCATAGATTTTCCAAGGCTTTAATCTTTATAGAAGAGACTGCCACAGCTTTCTCCCACAGAGTGGCTGCTGGGTCTGAACCACTGACTTTTCAGTTAGCAGCCAAGCACTTAACCACTGCACCACCAGGTCTTCTTTCACACACACATACATACTTATACACATACACACACCACAAGAACTCCTATACATAATTTCATAAGGTTGTATATCTGAGATTTCTATGCTGTATTATTTGTAAATTATACCTCAATTAAAAACAAACAATATAGATGACTGCATTTGAAGCTCCATCAGCCTTGGAATGAATGTAAGAACACAGTCCCAAGCTAAGTAAGGGGCAGTAGGCAATGTAGTAGTTTTAAAATATGTCTTCAAATTTGACATTCCTCTCACCCAAAAGGTGAAGTCAAATTTCCTTCCCCTGGAATATGGGTCAAGTATAGTGACTCACTTCTAACAAAAAAATAGAATACAGTGCAAGTGATACTGCATGACTTCCAAAACAAATTAGGAAAGGTGATACAGCTGCCACCTGGTCTTCTCTTTCTCTCTCTTTCCCTTCTTTCCTTCCTTCTTTCCTTCCTCCCTCCCTCTCTTTCTTCCTTCTTTCTCTCCTTCCTTCTCTCCCTCCCTTCCTTCCCTCCTTCCTTCTCTCTCTCTCTCCATTCACCCTTTAAACCCAGCCACTCTGCTATGAGGAAACCAAGGAGTACATGGAAAGATAACATGTAGGTGTTCTAACCACAGCTGGAGCAGAAGTCTCAGCTGACAGCCAGCATTCCTAGGGGCATGTAAGTGAGTAAAGCTTCAGATGATTCCAGACGCATCCTTCAAGCCACACAACTAATGGCAAAGAGAGCAAAGACAAGCTGTCTTTACCAAGCCTACCTAAATTACAGATTCATGAGGGAACTAAACATTGTCATTTTTTAAACTATATGTACCACATAATCCTAATTTCACTAAAAGTATATATATATATATAAAACAACAACAACAATATATATATATAAGTATATATATATTATATATATATATATAAATACATATATATATATATATGTATGTCTATTTACATAAAGAACAAAACCAGGAGAAAAACACATCAACAATTTTGACAATATTTCTTTCCTGAGAGATTTTTCTTTCTTTTTTTCATACTTTTCTGCACTTCCCAAATTGTTACCATAATTAAGATCTGGAGACATAGGAGTAGCCTGGAGCATCTATTCAGAGAAAGTGAGTTGATAGAAAAAGGGAAAGAAAGGAGGGCAGGGAAGATGACTAAAAGAAAATGAAAAAATATATATAAAATCGATAAAAAATAATATACATTGCTAGTTTGTGATGCTCACTGGACTAAACCAAAAAGCTAAACCAATTGCTGCTGAGTCAATTCTAACTCATAGTAACACTATAGGACAGAGTAGAACTGCCCCACAGGGTTTCCCAGACTGTAAATCTGTACAGAAGCAGACTGTCACATCTTTCTCCTGTGCAGAAGCTGGTGGGTTCGAACCACCAACGTTTTGCTTAGCAGTCAATCACTTAACCACTGCACCACCAGGGATCCTTGTCACAGGATTAGGAGATAAAAAATATTCAGGTCCTATTTTGTCTGTTGGAGCTCTGGTAGTATAGTAGTGAAAGCACTGGGTTGCTAACCAGAAGATCAGCAGTTCAAACTCACCAGCTGCTCTGGAGGAGGAAGGTGAGGCTGTTTCTGAAAACATTTCTAGCCTTGGAAACCCTATAAAGCAGTTCTGTTTTGTCCTAAAGAATCACTATGAATTGGAGTCAACTCAATGGCAGTGGGTTAACTTAGTTACTAAGTTGTTTAATCCTAGTTGCCCAAGCCTCATTTTCTACTTCTCTAAAGTGGAGACTTTAATAATTCCTGGCTGTTACTTTGCAGAGTTTTGTTGATATCATTCTTTATTCATAAAACCTTTACTTGAAATCTTTTATGTGCCAGGAATTATAATGGGGATACAAAGATAAAAGGATGAATTTTTAACCTTCATAGCATTAAATCCCTTTCAGAAGACAGAGATAGATAGAGAGGGGAAAGAAAATTGATATATATATATATATGTACAGTTTCTATCCTCATAATAGTCACAGTTGAGTTGTAAGGTAATAGAGTGATGTAATGAAAGCCTACAAGAGGCACATAAAATAAATTGTGGCATGTTGAATGTGTAGTGGAAAGGGTGTCTTAAAAAGCTAACTCCTAACTTCAATATTGAAAGTGAATATGGATTGATGATGCAAAGGCAGAGTAAAAGAAGGGAGGCTGGATGAGTGAGGGTTTGGAGAAGAGGCTGGAAGATGAATAGTGAAAAGAGCAAAGCTTTGGAATCAGTAAGTCTCAGGTCCAAATGTAAGGTCTGTTGTTTATTGCCTGACAATGAGCTATTTTGCAGGAATAGTATAAGTTAGAAAAAGGTATGGAAAAATAGTAAACACTCAATAAATAATAGAGAACTAGTGGTGGGTTAATCAGGATTCCAGGTAAGAAATGGGAAGGGCTGATCTTAGGTAATAGCAATAATATTGGTTACATGAGGGTGGACTTGAAGAAGGAAAATCTCCATGACTTGGTGAGGATGTTGACACCCTGTAAACACCTGTTTAGACTTGTCCTCCTGGTTGTATGTTTGTGCTCTTTGTAGAGGTAGGAAATAAAGCAGATGGTTTGCCTGGGTGGTATACAGTAGGAGACAGGAACCATGGAGAGATATGAGGAGTTTACTTTTGTACCTGTTGAATTTGAGGTGTCTTTGGGAACTTCCAAAAGGAGATGTTCAGGGATGAGGTCTGAGCTGGGCATTTAGCTTAGAGAGTCATTAATACACAGGAAGTTTTGGAAGCCATAGGTGTAGATGAGATCACGTTGGGAGAGCATTTAGATGGAGGCTAAAATAGGATCGAGGACAGGGCATGGAGTAACAGCAGCCAACAAATGGGCTGAAAAAGAGAAGCTTCCTCAAGGAGAAAGGGCAGTGCATGTGCGCCTAGGATTTAATGTACTCCTGGGAGATGATGGTTAGCATCCTTGCTCTTTCTCTCTTGCTCTTTCTCTCTGGATCCTTCTCTCCTATCTCAGACTCACAGTCTTTTTGGGCTGTTCTATTATGTCCCCTTCCAAGGACCACATTTCACTTATCAACCACCTCTCTTTATTCCCTTCCACACTCAACACACCTATTTCCTCCATGCACAGATTTGAGCCAATCTGATAACAAAATCAGAAGCAAACCCAAAGGAATACAAATCAGTGGTGTAATATAGGCATCCTCGTAAAACAGGCTGGAAGCAATCTGTGCTTGGCAGACTGTCCTTCCCAGGACACCTAAAATCGTATCATTTAGTTATCCCATGTGCATCTCCAGTCCCTGATAAAGGCATATGGAAAAGCAGAGATGACAAGAACAGAAGGCAGCAAATGGAATATAAAATGTTGCTACAACCCCCACTCCACCCTCTCTTCCAGCAGGGGTAACGAACCTGAGGGAAAATTGAGGAGGTGGGAGTACAATTTCAGGCAGAAGATGATTCTCCAGAAAAAGGGAGCCTGGTATTCCATTGCTCCCACCTAGTATACAGTAATATGCTGCTTTTCATGCAAAGAAATAAGATTTTAAGAAAATTATCACCAGCGAGACCTACCAAACCATCTGCATGTGTGGGGTACTCAAGATTCTCAGGTAAAACTATACTGGTATGAAAAAATCTGAATATTCGTAAGTTGTTCTTGTTAGATGCCGTTGAGTCATCTCAGACTCATAGCGACCCTTTTCACGGCAGAACTAAACACCGCCCGGTCCCACACCAGCTCCGCGATCCCTGCTCTATTTGACCCCATCACCGCAGCCACTGTGTCAATCCATATCATTGAGGGCTTTCCCCTCTTTCATCAACCCTCCACCTTATCCAATACTTATTCATAAGTATTGGGGCTTAAAAAGTAGACTCTAGCCTGCACCAGGTGTCCTGGCTATTCAGTTAGGAAGTTTCATTAGTGTCTTATTCTGAAAATATGGAAATAGAATAGAACCTCCCACCCAGAAGTCCTAGAAGATAGCTTGCTACTCTACTTGAATAAGACCACATCATGTCTATGGCTACTCTCCCCTGTACTTCAAGACTGTCTGTATGAGAAAGAGAGAGGACTGGAGTTACATCCAGCACTGTGCACTCATGATGTTTGGACTTTTTAAGCTATGAGCCTCTTTTATCTTTCATGTTACACCAATTCTCATCTGTTGGTTCTCCTTGTGAATAAGATTGAGAACCACTGCTTGGGAGAGATAAGAGGCACCAATTCTGCCCTTGATTTGTGCAGCCTGAATTATGTGGATTCTCCTTTGTCCAAACCCTCCTGTGTTCCTGTGAGACTCAGAATATATATTAGAGTCTGGCTCAGTGCTGGTATGTATTGTACACTTGATAGATGGTAGCTGTCATCATATATTCCTGTAGCATAAATTTCATGCACAGAATATCCTTTCTCCCTAAACTCTTGTTTCAGAATACTTGCATATATTTTGAGCATATAGATCCTCAATAATCTATGTGGATTATTGAGATGTTTCATTACCTTGATCTACTTTCTTCTGTCAGACCTGATGTTTGAACTTGACCAAAGCTTATTGATGGTTATTGCTTTCCCCAGTCCTCATGGGGGGATTCCATTTAGGGAGACCACTGTTCAAAATATCCCTGAAATAGTTAAGCACTTGTTGTTGTTGTTGGTATGTGCTGTCAAGTCGGACTCGACTCATAGCAACCCCTCCTTGGGTTACCGAGGCAGTATCACTACGGAAATAGATTGCCCCATCTTCCTTCCAAGGAGTGGCTGGTGGGTTTGAACTGCCAGCCTTCTGGTTAGCAGTCAAGTGCCTTAGGCACTATGCTACCAGAGCTCCCAAGTTAAGCACTAGTTCTAAAAAAAATAAAATTAAGACTATTTCTAAGCTCAGCTATTACTAGAAATATTAGTGTACATTTCACCCAGATTCCACTAGTTCTGAAGAGAAGCAAGGTAAACTGCAGTTGACTGAGTGTATTTGAAAAGCTGGGAATGAGTAGAGACTCTCAACTACTCATTACTTTCCCAGAAGCTTCCTCATCTTCCCTTCATTCTTCTTTGCCTCCCTTCCCACCTCTCTCTGCTTCCTCTGTTCCTTTCTTCCTAGCTTTCAACAGTACTTTTTTTTTTTTTTTTTACTTTTATTGTGGTGAAAACATACACAGCAAGACATTCACCAACATAACAACTTCCACATTTACACATTTACAGCTCAGGGACACTGTGGTGGTTAAGTTTGTGTGTCAACTTGGCTGGGCCTGGTTGAGTGGCTGGGCAGCTGGAGGTAGTATTCCCCATGATGAGACTGGTAATCAACTCCATGGTGGAACCTACTGGGAGCAGCTGAGTAGCTGCTTTAGGGCTGTGGTCTGCTTCCTGTATATAAGGAAAAGGCTTGGGGAACGGTCTCTAGCTTATGGCACGCTTGAACCCTGCATGTAGCTGTGTTGTTGTTCAGCAGCCTACCATGCTCTACCAACCTTGGGACTTTAAAGGGACTTGAATTAATGGTCTGCCATGTGGTTTGGTAACATCAGGACTGTGCCATTTTATTTGTTGACCTTGGGCTTGTTAGCCTCAGCAGCCAGTAGCTGCCTGAGTGAAGAGATGCCTCTAGCTTCAGTGGGCCAGGAGCAAGAGGCAGAGCTGAAGCCCAAGGTCAAGGGGCTTTCACCCAGCCCCTAGAGCCTGGCACTTTGAACTCAGCTTCTAGCCTCCTGAACCATAAGAGAATAAACTCCCGTTTGTTCAAGTCATCCTATTTGTGGTATATTCCTGTTAGAGCAGCAGTAGGTAACCAAAACAGACACCGATTACATTTTTCATGTTGTGCCATCATTATTGCTATACTTTTTCAAAATATTCCACCACTGCCAAAGAGGCAGGGAGGCTGGATCTTCTGACCTCCTCTTACTCCACAAGAGGAAGACAGAATCATCATAAGTAGTCCAAGGCCTATTCCTACGAGGCTAGACATGCCACTTCTCTCCAGCCTTTTCATCAACCCTGACACCAACTGTTCCTCCCACAGTACCCACCACCTCTCTACTGGGTTCAGTAATTCACTGCGGTGGCCACACAAAACTCACAGATTATGGTGTTTATTAGGGAAGCCACAGGCTACAATTCAAGTTCAGAAATGCACTCAGTCTCTTACAGCCAGCCATCTCCCTTAGCAGCCAGCAGAGTGTCTCTCAGCAGTGCATGTCTCTTGCATCTCTCTCTGAGTAAGTGCATGTCTCTCAGGAGCGTGTTTCTCTCAGCAGCATGTCTTTCTCAGCCAGCAGTCAGAGAGACTCCTTCTGCCTCTAGAAGGGCTCCTTTTGTGCCTGGCAGAGTGGTCAAACTAACCAATCCCAACATCAGAATTCTGTACACCTGAGAGAGAGAAAACTTCCCAGAAGATTGCTTCATGCCACTCTCAACAGAAATACCCCAGGTGGATAACTTTAACAATCAGGAGCTACTCAGTTGCTCATGACAAATTTCATGATGTAGTTTTTAAAGGCTTATGGCTAGAAAATCGACACTATGTAATTTACTATACCACACCCAACTATTAGCATAAACTCAGTGTCTCCCAAACAAAAGCATCCCCTTTCCCCCTCCTTACTATCCCTGTTGTTGTTGTGCCGTCAAGTCAGACTTGATTCATAGAGATCCCTCCTTAGGTTTCCAAGGCAGTATCACTACGGAAGTTGATTGCCCAACCTTCCTTCCAAGGAGTAGCTGGGGGGTTGAACCGCTAGCCTTCTGGTTAGCAGTCAACGGCCGAAGGTACTATGCTACTAGAGCTCCCTTACTACCCCTGGTAACCACTAATAATCTTTGATATGCATATATATGGGAGCTCCTTCTGTTTTTGACTTATTTCACTCAGCATTATGTCCTTTAAGTTCATCCATGTTATGTGGTGTTGCAGAGTCTACATTTTTTAGGGTTGCATAGTATTCCATTGTGTGTATATACCACAGTTTGTTTATCCATTCCTCAGTTGATGGACACTTAGGTTGTTTCCATCTCTTTGCTATTGTGAACATCGCTGTGATGAACATGGGTGTGCATGTATCTATTTGTGTCCTGCCTCTCACTTCTTTAGACTATATACTTAGTAATGGGATGGCTGAGTCAAATGGTATTTCTATTTCCAACTTTTGAGAAGTCACCATACTGCTTTCCACAGTGGTTGTACCATTTTACAGCCCCATCTGCAGTGTATGAGAGTCCCAATCTCTCCACATCTTCTCTGGCATTTGTTCTTTTCTATCTTGTTGAACTTGGCTATTAATGCTGGGGTAAGATGGTATCTCATTGTTGTTTTATTTCCATCTCTCTAATGGCTAATGATCACAAACATTTCTTTGTATGTTTGTTGGCTGCCTGACTATCCTCTTTGGTGAAGTATCTGTTCATGTCTCCTATCCATTTTTTAATTATATTGTTTATTTTTCTGATGTTGAGGTGTTGGAGTTTTCTATAAATTTTAGAGATAAGTCCTTTGTCTGATATATCATTACTGAAAATTTTTTCCCATTCTGTTGTTGTTGTTAGGTGCCATTGGGTCAGCTCTGACTCTTAGCAACCCTATGTACAACAGAACAAAACACTGCCCAGTCCTGTGCCAGCCTCACAATCTTTGCTGTATCTGAACCCATCGTTGCAGCCACTATGTCAATCCATCTCATTGAGGACCTTCCCCTTTTTCATTGACCTTCCACTATATCGAGCATGATGTCCTTTTCCAGGGAATGGTCCTTTCTGATAACATGACCAAAGTAGGTCAGACAAAGTCTGGCCATTCTTGCTTCGAAGGAGCATTCTGGATGCACTTCTTCCAGGACAGATTTGTTAGTTCTTTTGGTAGTCCATGGTGCTTTCAGTATTCTTCACCAACACCACATCTCAAAAGCATCAACTCTTCTTCAGTCTTCCTTATCCAGCATCCACCTCTCACATGCATTATGAGGTGATTGAAAACACCATGGCTTGGGTTAGGCACACCTTAGTCTTCAAAGAGACATCTTTGCTCTTCAGCACTTTAAACAGGTTTTATTGCAGCAGATTTACTGAGTGCAATCTATCATCTGATTTCTTGACTGATGCTTCCATTGGTGTTGATTGTGGAACCAAGTAATATGAAATCTTTGACAACCTCAATCTTTTCTCCATTTATCATGATGCTGCTTATTGGCCCAATTGTGAGGATTTTAATTTTCTTTATGTTGAGATATAATGCATACTGCAGACTGTAGTCTTTAATCTTCATCAGTAAGTGCTTTCAAGTCACCCTTACTTTCAGCAAGCAATGAGTCTTCCTCCAATACTGATGCCATGCTCTTCTTCATATAATCCAGCTTCTCGGACTATTTGTTCAGAATGCAGATTGGATAAGTATGGAGAAAGGATACAACCCTCACACACTCCCTTCTTGATTTTAAACCATGCAGTATCTCTTTGTACTGTTTGAACAGCAGCCTCCTGGGCTATGTACAGGTTCCTCATGAGCACAATTAAGTGTTCTGGACTTCCATTCTTCTCAATATTATCCATAATTTGTTATGATTCACACAATCAAATGCTTTTGCATAGTCAATAAAATACAAGTAAACATCTTTCTGGTATTCTTTGTTTTCAGCCAAGATCCATCTGACATCAGCAAAGTTATCTCTTGTTCCATGTCCTCTTCTGAATCCTGCTTGCATTTCTGGAAGTTCTCTGTCAATATACTGCTGCAACTATTTTTGAATTATCTTCAGCAAGATTTTACTTGTGTGTGATATTAATGATATTGTTCTATAATTTCTACATTCTGTGGGATCACCTTTCTTTGGAACAGGTACAAATATGGACCTCTTCCAGTCAGTTGGTCAGGTAGCTGTCTTCCAAATTTCTCGGCATATTCTTCCCATTCTGTAGGAACTCTTTTAAATCTTTTGGAGAAGTCTTTTGATGCACATAGGAATTTAATTTTTAGAAGGTCCCAATCATATAGTTTATCTTCTGCTGTTTGTGCATCTTGGGTTATGCTTGATAGTCTATTTATGGCATAATTTAGGGCCCAACATCACACCTGGTGTTTGCCCCTATTTTTTCTTTGATGACGTTATAGTTTTAAGTTTCACATTTAAGTCTTTGATCCATGTGGAGTTTGTTTTTGTGTGTGGAGTGAGTTATAAATCTTGTTTCATTTTACTACAAATGGATATCGAGTTTTGCCAGCACCATTTGTGAAAGAAACTGTTTCTCCCCACTTAACGGATTTCAGCCCTTTGTCAAAGATCAGGTGACCATAGGTCGATGGATCTACTTCTGGGTTCTCAGATCTGTTCCACTGATCTATGTGTCTGTCATTGTACCAATACTGAGCTCTTTTAACAACTGTGGTTGTAAAGTAGGTTTTGAGATCTGGGCATGCGAGACCTCCTACTTTGTTCTTCTTTGGTAGTGCTTTGCTTGTCTGAGGTCTCTTTCCTTTTGATATAAAATCAGTGATTGGTTTTTCCATATCTTTAAAGAATGTTGGTGGAATGTGGATTGAGATTACATTTCAGTGTATAGATTGCTTTGGAAATTATTGACATTTTCACAATGTTCAGTCTTCCTATCCATGAGCATGATATGTTCTTCCATTTATGTAGATTTCTTAAAGTTTCTTGAAATAGTGATTTGTGGTTTTCTTTGTATAGGTCTTTTGTGTTCCTGGTAAGATTTATTCCCAAGTATTTTATCTTTTTGGTAGCTATTTTAAATGGTATTGATTTCCTTTTCAACAATCTCTGCTGGTGTAGAGGAAGCTAACTGATTTTTGTATGTTGATCTTGTATCCTACCACTATGCTAAATTTTTCAATAAGTTCCAGTAATTTTCTTGCTGAGTCTCTTCGATTTTCTATGTATAGGATCATATCATCTGCAAATAAGGATAGTTTTACCTTTTCCTTACCAATTTAGATGCCTTTGATTTCACTTTCTTGCCTTATTGCCCTGTCCAGGACTTCTAATACAATGTTGAATAGAAGTGGAGATAGAGGGCATCCTTGTCTTGTTCCTGTTCAGAAGGGGAATGGTTTCAGTCTCTGTCCATTGCAAATAATGCTGGCTGTTGGTTTTGCAGATATGTCCTTTATTGTGTTGAGGAATTTCCCTTCAATTGCTATTTTTCTGAGAGTTTTTATCAGGAATTGGTGTTGGATTTTATCAAATGCTTTTTCTGCATCAATTAATATGATCATGTGATTCTTTTCCTTTATTTCACTTATATTATGGATTACATTGTTTTTCTAATGTTGAATTCTCCTTGCATACCTGATATGAATCCCACTTGTTCATGATGTATTATTATTTTTTGATATGTTGTTAGAGTCTATTGGCTAGGATTTTGTTGAAGATTTTTGCATCTATATTCATGAGGAATTTGTCTGTAGTTTTCCTTTTTAATGGTGTCTTTGCCTGGTTTTGGTATCAGGGTTATGTTTCCTTCATAAAATGAATTTGGGAAGATTCCATCCTTTTCTATGTTCTGGAATAGTTTGAGTAGGATTTGGTGTCAGCTCTTCTGTAAAGATTGGTAGAATTCTCCAGTGAAACCATCTGGGCCAGGAGTTTTTTTGTTGTTATTGGTAATTTTTTTTATGACCTGTTCAATTTCTTCTTTTGTTATGGGTTTCTTCAAACTTTCTACCACAGTCTGTGTTAGTTAAGGGAAGTAGTGTTTCTAGAAATCTTTCCATTTTTTTTTTTTTTTTAGATTTTCAAAATTTGTTGGAGTACAGCTCTTCATAGTATCTTGATATTATCCTTTTTATTTCTGTTGGTTCTGTTGTGACATCACACCTTTTATTTCTTATTTGTGTTATTTGCATTCTCTCACTCTTTTCCTTTGTTAAGTTTGCCAGTGGTTTGTCCATTTTATTAATGTTTTCAAAGAACCAACTTCTAGACTTGTTGATTTTCTCTATTGTCTTTCTATTTTCTGTTTCATTGATTTCTGCTCAAATCTTTTTTATTTTCTTTCTTCTGGTGACTGTAGGCTTTTCTTGCTGTTCTTTTTCTAATTGTTGGAGATGTTGGTTTAGGTATTGATTTTGACTCTTCTTTTTTGATGTGTGCATTTATTGCTATAAATTGGCCTCTGATTACTGCTTTTGCTCTGTCCCAAAGATTTTGGTACATTATATTTTCGTTCTCATTTGATTCAAGGAATTTTTTTTTTAATTTTTATTGTGATTTGGGTGAAAGTTTACAGAGCAAAACCACTTTCCATACAGCAGCTCACATACACTTTGTCTCATGACATTGACTACAATTTCCCACAATGCAAAAGTTGCCCTCCCACTTCCTCCCCATAGTTACCTCTTCCCTGTGTCCTTCTGTCCCATGTACACCTGCCCCCTAAGCTGTCTCCCTGTGCATACACAGTCCTTCTGTTCTCCCACGATTGACCTCTCCAAGGAATGTATCTACCTAATGTCAATATTCAGCTCATATAACTGTCTTTTTTTTGGCTGAAAGCCACAGAGTGGTTCAATTCCAGATGATTCAAGGAGTTTTTTTTATTTCATTTTTAATTTCTTCTATTACTCAGTCATTTTTAAGGAGGGTGTTGTTCAGTTTCCATGTGTTTCATCTTTTTCTGTTGATCTTCCTATTGTTGATTTCTCCTTTTAAAGCATTGTGATCTGGGAAGATGCTTTGAGTATTTTGATATTTTTAAATTTATTAAGGCTAGCTTTGTGGCCTAATATATGGTCTATCCTGAGCAATGTTGCATGTGTGCTGGAAAAGAATATATATTGTGCTGTTATTGGGTGAAGTGCTCTGTAGATGTCTATAAGGTCAAGTGGATTGATCGTGTTGTTTAGTTCTTCTTGCATCTTTGTTGAGTTTCTTTCCAGTGGTTCTGTTTCTTATTGAAAGTGGTGTATTAAAGTCTCCTACTGTGGTGTCACCTATTTGTCTTTTCAATTTTGTTAAAGTCTAATTTATATATTTTGGAGCTCTTTCATTGGGTGCATACATTTTTTTATGGTTATGTTCTCTTGTTCAATTGATCCTTTAATCATTACATAATGTCCTTCCTTGTCTTACGGCCATTTTAATCTTAAAGTCTATTTTACCAGGATTTAATATTGTCACTACTACCCCTTTTTGGTTACCATTTGCTTGGTATAGCTCTTTCCACCTTTGATTCTCAGTTTATTTTTTCTTTGTGTCTAAAGTGAGTCTCTTTGTGTGTGTGTGTGTGTGAGAGAGAGAGAGAGAGAGAGAGAGAGAGAGAGAGATTTGGATGAAGATTTACAGAGTAAATTCACTTTCCATACAGCAGTTCACATACACTTTGTCTCATGACATCGAC
>NW_006921623.1:15371493-15394774 GCF_000298275.1 Orycteropus afer afer | reverse complement strand
TACTGTATGAGAGTCCCAATCTCTCCACAACCTCGCCAGCATTTTTTATTTTGTGTCTTGTTGAACTTTGCTATTAGTGTTGGAGCAAGATGGTATCTCATTGTTGTTTTGATTTGCATCTCTCTAATAGCTAATGATCATGAACATTTCTTCATATGTTTTTGGCCCTTTGAATATCTTCCTTGTTGTTGTTATGTGCTGTTGAGTCGGCCCCAACTCATAGTGACCCCTCCTTGGTTTTCCAAGGCAGTATCACTACAGAAGTAGGGTTGCCCAACCTTCTTTCCGAGGAGTGGCTGGTGGGTTTGAACCACCAGTCTTCTGGTCAGCAGTCAAGTGCCTTAGGCACTATTGGTAAAGTGTCTATTCATGTCTTCTGTCCATTTTTTAATTGGATTGTTTATCTTTTTGTTATTGAGGTGTTGGAATTTTCTACAAATTCTAGAGATAAGTCCCTTGTCAGATATGTTATTACCAAATATTTTTTCCCAATCTATAGGTTCTCTTTTGCCTCTTTTGGAAAAGTCTTTGAAAGCACATAAAAATTTAATTTTTAGAAAGTCCCATTCATCTGGTTTCTCTTCTGCTGTTCGTGCATTTTGAGTTATGCTTGATAGTCTATTTATGCATATATTAGGGCCCTTAAATTTGCCCCTAGATTTTCCTTGAGGAACTGTATAGTTTTAGGTTTCACTAAAGTGAGTCTTTTGTAGACAGCATATTGATGGGTCATGTTTTCTTTCTTTTTTTTTTAAATGCATTTTATTGAAATGTAATTTATGTACAGTGAAATACACAAAACTAAAGTGACATGAGTCAATGCATCTTTTTTTTTTTTTTCAGTGTTCCCTCCCCTCCCCTCTGACCCTGGCAACCAACAAAGTTTCCCTCCATATATAAACCTTTCCTTGACCTTCCACAACAATGAACTGATACTATATTTGTCCTGTGATTGACTTACGCCATTCAGCATAATGTCCTTCAAATTCAACCATATTATGCATTGTTTTGCACACTCTATATTATTCTTAGTGCTGCATCATAGAATTCCATTATGTGTATGTACTATACTTTGGTCATCCATTCTTCCACTATAAATCTTAGAAATAAATCCCTTGCCAGATATGTAATTATCAGCAAATATGAATTTGTTGCTGTCATTTATGTTATGTACTTTTTCATGGTATTGATTTCTTTGTTCCATATATTTTTTCAATGCTGAGCTCGTTTTGTTTATGAATCATGTTATCACTTCCTCCATTGCTATTGTTTTAGTATTTGATGAATATTTATGCTGGTCCTCTTTTTTGATGTGAAGGTTTATCATTTTTCTTTGAGGTTACCCTGTGATTTTTAGTTTTTTTCCCAAGTTTAGAACAGTCCCTTCTATCTTGTAGTTGTCTTGACTTCCCTACCATTTAGAAGTTTTGTAATGACACGTTTTTTTTCCCTTTTTTGGTTTGTAGTTGCCCTCATTTGTCAGTTGATGTCTCTGGTTCCCTGTTTATAATCTTGTACACTTATTTACTTTGGATACTTCTGTAGTTGGGTTGGTTTCTGGATTATATTATCATATATGTTAATGGTCAGTTGTTGTTGGCTGTTGTTGCTTCTCTGTCCAAAGGGCTCCCTTTAGCATATCTTGTAAGGTTAGTCTGGTTTTAACAAATTCCCTTAATTTCTGCTTATCTGGAAATGTCCTAATTTCACCATCATATTTGAGGGATAATTTTGCTGGGTCCATAATTCTTAGTTGGAAATTTTTCTCCTTCAGTGTTTTATATATACCATCCCATTGTCTTCTCACCTGCATGGTTTCTACTAAGAAATCTGAGCTTAGTATTATTGGTTGTGCCTTGTAGGTAACTTTTCTTTTTTCCTGTACTGCTCTCATGATTCTGTCTTTGTCTTTGGTTTTGGTAAGTTTGATGATGATAAGTCTGAATGATTTTCTTTTGGGGTCTATCCTATTTGGGGTTCATTGGACTTCCTGAATGCATATATTCTCATCTTTCATCATACGAGGAAAATTCTCTTCCAACAGATCTTCGACAATTTTCTCTGTGGTTTTATTTGTCTCTTCCTGTTCTGGAATTCCAATTACATGTAGGTTATTCCTTTTGGTGGTATCCCACATGAACCTTAGGCTTTCTTTATTTTGTTTTGATCTTTTTTCTGATTTATCCTTTTCCAAAGAAGTGTTCAGGTATTTGCCTTCAGTCTCCCTAATTCTGTCTTCTATTGATTCAATTCTGCTCCTTTGCCCATTCAATGCCTTATCTATTTCTGAAAATTTAGTATTAAACTTCTGGAATTCTGTGTGTAGATTTTGTATCATTTCTAATTTTTCATTTATTTTGTTATTTTGTTCTTGTATTGTCTTTCAAAATTGTTCTAGGGTTTTCTCTGTGTTTTCCTTGATTTGTCTCTGAATTCATTGAAGATACCTAAATATAATTCTTTTGAATTCCTTATCAGGGAGTTCCAATACTGCATCTTCCTTAGAGATGTGTTTTGCGTCTGTATCCTGGTCCCATGTTTCTCCTGCTTTATCTTGCTTCTTTGTGTGGACTGTGATGCTCTGTTGTCTCCAAGACATTGTGACATTTTTGCGTTTATATTTAATTGATGATTGTTTGTTGGAGTGACTTTCCTACAATTTTTGTTTTCTTTGTTTTGTTTATACATTATCTACACAAGCAGGGTACTGTGATCCTCTATTCACTAGTTGACAGCCCTTGTACACTCACCACCTGTCTCCTTTCCTGTTGTCAGCCTCTCATATATCCCTGCTGACCTGGCAAACAGAGTCCCTCTTAGGTCCCTGGAATCTGAATGAGAATGCTATCACTTTAAAATCCAAAATGGTTGCTACTTGTAAAGATTCAAAATGGCTGCACCCTCGGTCACTTTAAATATCCAAAATGGCTTCTGTGTGTAAACAATCAAAATTGCTGCACCCTCCGGACAGCAGAAAGTCAACAACTTAAGTTGTCTCTCTCCTTGCTGTTTCCCTTTCTAGTCATAGGCTACCAGCTCAGTCATCCCTGCAGCCCTTGGTGACCAGGGTTGATCTTTAGGTCAATTATCAGGCCCCAATGCCACTTGGAAATATTCAGGCTGTTGGTCCTGTCAGAGTAGCTGGCAGTCCATAGCTCCGACCATTTCTGTACTCACTGTTTTCCTTCAGGATTTTTCACTAGTTGGTGCCTAATCCACTTCTGCATAGTTCTTTTCAAAGGTCAGGGCTCCAGGATTATCTTCTGTATCTCTGCAATTTTTTTTCTTTTCTTTGTTGAAGAGGGTCTGTGTTGCTTGTCTGCCTGTTCCTCCATCTTACCAGATGTCCTGAGTCATGTTTTCTTATCCAGTCTGCTACTCCCCATCTTCTGAGTAGTGTATTTAACCCATTGATATTCAGTGTAATTATCAACAAGTATAATTTATTGATATCATTTTGTTATGGGTATTTTCATAGTGTTGCTGATTTCTTTGTTCCCTATATTTTTCTCTGCTGAGCTCATTTTGTTTATTAATTGTTTTATCATCTCCTTCATTGTAATTGTTTTAGTATTTGCTAAATATTTGTGCTTGTCTTCTTTTTTATTTTGATGTGGAGGTTGATTATTTTTCTTTGAGGTTATCCTGTGATTTGTTATTTTATTCCCAAGTTTAAAAAAGTCTGTTTACAATTGTCTTGACTTCCTCACCATGTAGAAGTTCTGTAACTACACTATTTCTTCCCTCTCTTTGGTTTGTAGTTGTCCGCATTTACCAATTGATGTCTTTGGTTCCCTGTTTACAATCTGTAAGCTTAGCTTATTTTGAATACTTCTATAACCAGATTCGTGTCATCATGTGTGTTAATCATCGGTTTGTTTGCTGTTGTTTGTTCTCTATCAGAAGGACTCCCTTTAAGATCTTTTGTACAGTTTGTCTGGTTTTAAGAAATTCCCTTAATTTCAGCTTATCTGGAAATCTAATTTCATCCTCATATCTGCAGGAGAGTTTTGCTGGGTATTTAATTCTTGGTTGGAGTTCTTTTTCTTTCAGGGTTTTATATATATTATTCCATTGCCTTCTTGCCTTCATGGTTTCTGCTGAGAAATCAGAGATTTAGTCTTATTGGTGGCCCTTCATAAGTAACTTTTCATTTTTCCTGTGCTGCTTTCAGGAGTCTTTCTTTGTCTTTCATATAGGTGAGCCTGATTATGATATGTCTTGGAGATTTTCTTTTGGTATCTATCCTGTTTGGAAGCTGACAACTGGAGAGGTGCAATATTCCCCTTGTTACTCTTATACCCCACACACTCTTGAGGAACAGAAGTGTGGCCATCCCCGGCCTCCACCCACCTGAACTTCTTGAATACTAGGGAAATTCTCTTCTAACAAATCTTCAACAATTTTCTCTGGGGTTTTGTTTGTTTATTCCTGTTCTGGAATTCTGATTGTTGTTGTTGTTGTTGTTATGTGCCATTGAGTTGGCCCCGACTCATAGCGACCCCTTCTTGGGTTGCTGAGGCAGTATCACTATGGAAGTAGATTGCCCAACCTTAGGTTATTCCTCTTGATGGTATCCCACATGAATCTTAGGCTTTCTACATTTTATTTTGATCTTTGTCTGATTTATCCCTTACCAAAGTACTATTGAGGTATTTATTTGTCTTCCATCTCATTTATTCTGTCTTCCATTGACTTGATTTTAGTACTTTGCCCCTTCAATGTTTTATCTATTTCTGAAAGCTTGGTATTAATCTTCTGGATTCATATTTGTTGTTTTTGTATCATTTCTAATTTTTTTGTTTATTTTGTCAATTTGTTCTTGTATTGTTTTCCTAAATTGTTCTAGAGTTTTTTCTGTGTTTCCCGTAATTTTGTTAGTGTTTTCTTTGATCTCTTCAGTGTTTTCCTTAACTATCTCTCCATCTGTTGAAAGTACCTAAATATAATTCTTTTGAATTATTTTTCAGGGTGTGCCAATGCTACTTAATTCCTCAGGGATGTTTTCTGGGATTGTATCCTTGTCCCTTTTTCCTACTACTTTATCTTGCTTCTTTGTGTGAACTGTGATGGTCTGTTTTCTCCAAGACATTATGGTGGTGTTGTATTTATGTTTAATGTGTGAAGGAGAATGAGAGTGTGTGCACAGATCTCTTATAGTTGTTTGTAAGGAGTAGTTGAAGGTATTGGCACTATCTCTCATTGGTCAGTTGGTGCAAAAACAACTGGTGGCCCTCACTCAGTGGGTGGGGTTGCAGAAGTTACAGGTATGGTTGGGTTTTGTTGGAATAATTGCTGTCTTCTCAGTTAGACAAAAAAGTAATTTTAAAAAAATAAATAAAAAAACAAGAGAACAAAAAAACTCAAACTGCATAAACAAACATGAATAATTGACAAAAAAAAGTAATGTAATAAATGAGAAGAAAAATTAAAAAAAAAGATATTTATAAAGGATAAATGAAAGGTAATGAGAAAAGAGGAAAAAAGAAAGCTACAATATCTGGGGAAGGAGGAATGAGATAAAAGAGCAAGAGTGAAAGAATAGTAAAAAAAAAAAATGGGAAAACTGCAAAAGGAAAAACAATGGATGGGAAGAATCAAAAGCAAAGAAAGAAGGAAGATGAAAAGAATTACTTAAAAAGAAACAATGAAAAACAAAACTGTGGGGGTGGGACATGTCATCCAGGCTCTGTCAGGGCACAGACTGAGATGGAATTCCTACTGGTCAAGAAGGTGGGTGGAGGCAGGGGATGGCCACACTTCTGTTCCCCAAGAGTGTGTGGGGTATAAGAGTAACAAGGGGAATATTGCACCTCTCCAGTTGTCCGCTTCCAGTGCAGCTGCCCATGTTGTCCTCAGAAAGAGGATCCCACTCATATGTCATCATCCATGTAAGACTGTCACTTGCAAATATTCAAAATGGCTGTGACCTTAGAACAGCTGCTGCATCCACAGGTCTGTTTGTCTCCTCCTTCACTGTTTTCCTTTCTGGTGGTCTGCAGCAATTCTGTCCTTGCCCACACAGTCTTTAGTGAGCACAGCTGATTCTCAGGTGGCTACCAGGAAATATTCAAGATGGCTGTGCCCTCAGAACAGCCAGTAGTCTGAAGCTCTTTTTGTCTCCTTACTCACTATTTTCATTCAGATTCTTCTAGTAGTTGGTATTTAATCCACTTCTTTATCCTTGCCTTCAAAGCTCAGATTTCCAGAATCATCTTCTGTATCAGTTTCAATTGATTGCTCATTGCTTTGTTACAGAGGGTCTGTGTAGCTAGCCTGCCTATTCCACCCTCTTGCCAGAACTCCCAACAGTACTTATTGTGTGTCCAATATGTAATAAAGGAGCTGTGGTGCCTTAGTGGTTAAAGCATTCGGCTACTAAACAAAAGATTGGTGGTTCAAATCCACCAGCCATGCTATGGGAGAAAGATGCTTCTGTAAAGATTTATAGCCTTGAAAACCCTATTAGGCTGTTCTACTCTCTCCGAAAGGATTGCTATGCATTGGATTTGACTCGATGATATGTTTAATGTGTACTTTTGTGTTCTTGGTTAGCATAAATGGTTAACGTGCTCAGTTGTTAACTGAAAGTTTGGCAGATCAGGCCCACTCAGCAGCACCTTGAAAAAAGACCTGATAATCTACTTCTGAAAGATCACAGCCACTGAAAACTCTATAGAACACAATTCTACTCTGGCACATGTGGGGTCATCATGAGTTGGAATCAACTTAATGGTAACTGTCTTTCTTTTCTTTTTTAAAAAAATTTGTAATAGTCACTTACCTTTCTGGGTATTGGAGATACAATAATGAATAACACAGATCAAGATTTTGCTCTCAAGGAGTTTATATTCTGGGATTGGGGAGAGATAGACAATAATCAAATGTATTAATACACAAATTAGTTTCAGATAGTAATAGCTACTCTGAGAACAATAAAACAAGTACTGTAGTAGATGACTGGAGTAGAGGTAGAAGGGCCACTTTAGATAGTGGGTGACAGGGAAAAACTTTTCTGAAGATCTGATAGTTGCACAGAGACCTGAATAACAAGAAGGAGCTCACTTAAAGAGTTGAAGGAAGGAGCTTTCCAGACAAAGGGAATAGCAAGTTCAAAGGCCTTGAGGTGGAAATGTGTTTGGGGAATTCAATTCAAGGAACAAAAAGAAGGATGTGGGTGGCTGATGCATATTGAAGGGAAAAGCAGTAGAAGATGAGGTCAGGTGGTGGGAAGGATCCATATTGCATGAGTACAGAGGCCTTGATGAGAACTTTGGATTTCATTCTAATGGGAGGACAATAAAGGAGTTTAAGTTGGTGAGTGATGTACTACCATATACATTGTTAAGAAAATCCTAGCAGCTGTGTAGAGAATGGAGTGAAGGAGAACAATCTCATTGCTTCATAATCATACTTTTATTGGGTTTAAAAACATTTCATTGGAACCCTCACCCCAATCAGCTGGCTATTTCCAAGGCTCATACTACTTCAAAGCCCAAAATTTTGCTCCCCATGGTAGAGGCTTAGGAAAATGTGAGGTAGACTCTAAAAAAATTCCAAAAGAGAAATGCCAATTGCCCCTGATGGGATAGAGGGTAAAGCATTTGGCTGCTAACAAGAAGGTTGGTGGTTCATAACCACCAGCTGCTCTGCAAGAGGAAGATGAGGCAATCTACTTCTGTAAAGATTTATAGCCTTGGAAACCCACTGGGGATCGTTATGAATCAGAATTGACTTGATGGCAGTGGTTTTGGTTGTTTTGGTTTTGCACATTCTGGAACATGATTTTTTAAAAAGTACTCATATTTTAACTTTACCTGCTTTTTAATTCCTATAGTACAGGCTGTGCTCAATCCCATTCTTCCCCAGAGGTGTTAAACCTTGGCTATATGTTACAATTGCCCAGAAAGCTTTTACAAATGCAATGCCCTGAACAATTACAAATCAGTTAAATCAGAATCTCAAAGAGTGGGTCTCAGTTTTCTGTATTTTTTTTTTTGTTTGTTTCTCCAAGTGATTCCAATGGGCAGCCATCAGAAAGATGGGCTTTCAGAGCTTCAGGTGGTGATGACAACAAGTGCGTGGGACTACAAGAAATGTACACTCCCACTGCTTTGTTCCTGGGCCTGGGGAAAGTCAATGATCAGCTCCCAGCTGATGGACATATTCTGGAGTCTGACCACACACAAGCTCTGACAGGAGGCCACTCTGCAGGCAGCAGCATGTTGCTCTGCAGTGGAGTGCCCATATTTGCAAAATGCAATTTGAGGACATATTGTCTCTTTAGAAGAAACTTTTGGGACCTTTACAAACTCTATTAAAAAAAGAAAAAGAAAAATGAAACAATGGATGAATTCATCTAAATGCTTATGTATCCAGCCCATAAAGATAGATGCCACCCCTGCTCTGAAAATGCCTGACATCCTACAGAGCTCAAAATTTACAAGCTAACACATCTTGTCAAGCTCTAAAATAAAGGATGCAGTTTTCCCACTTGCCTATTTAGCTTTTCCACTTTCATTATACTTAGCTGCTATGTTAAAAATACAATTAAAAAAGGGAGGGAGAAGATAGTAAAAAAAAAAGCCATAGCACATCGAGGATGGCATTTTAGTCAAGCAGCATAATCCAATCAAGCAAGTTTCCACTGTTTTCTGTAGTAGTGGCTTGTTTTGCTTAACTTTTGATGATATAGGGAAATGGAAACAGACAATGCTATAGAATCCTAGAGCACTTTATTATAGTCTTTTCCACATTCAAGCACTTTATTACATTCAGCCATTCTTATATGGTTTGTTATTATTTCAGATGTGTTAACCTTGTCAGATTTAGTAAATTTCTTGAGAACACATTTCTTCCATGATTTAAGCAGCATCTTTTCATAGGTACACATTGCCTAGCAATCATATCGAACAAACCAGGAAACATGTTTATTCTATTTTGTTATTACTTCTTTCCTCCCTGCCCCTAACTCTTCTTTTTTTTGTATGTATGTGTGTGTGTGTGTGTGTGTGTAAGGAGCTTTGGTGATACAGTGCCTAAGGCATTTGACTATTAACCAGAAGGTTGGCAGTTCAAACCCACCAGCTGCTCCATGGAAGGAAGATGGGGGGGAACCTATTTCCGTAAAGCTTTACAGCCTTAGAAACCCAATGGGGGTTGCCCTGTGTGAATGTGTATGTGTGTGTGTGAGAGAGAGTGGGTGAGAGAGAGACAGAGACAGAGAGACAGACAGTCTCCAAACAAAGCCACAAGGCTCTAGTCACCCTGGTACCTATGGCATTTCAGGGAAAGCTGTCATGGGTCTTAGTAAATAAGGCACTGTCCATGAGAGTGTGCCTAGAAATGACATGTTTAATTAGCTTAAACTCAGGTTCCTTGTATTAAGGCCCAGACTCTTGCAAGTGGAATGGGCTTTATATCAAAAAAAGTTTATTGAATCAGTGAATCAGTATCCTAATCCATACTAGATTACCAAATTGGTGGGAAAAGAAGGAGTAGAAGTCAAGGATGAATTCCCCCATTCAGTCTTTGAGTGCTGATCTAGACTTCTAGATGTGAGTAACTATAACCTTAATAAGAGAAAGATAACCTTTAGAGGGTAAAAAAAAGAAAGAAAATAAAGATGTAATACTTGGCATTCTGGGGTGAGAGGTGGGAGCAGCAAGCATCATTAGCTACATTGGATAAGAGATTCTTTAAACTATCAAGTGACAGTGCTCCTAGTGACACATGGGTGGTGCTGCATGGAGATATCTGACATGGAAGCCTTCCTCAGGACTTCATGCATATCCATGTATATGGAAGACAAAAGTAAAAATACATCACTGACTATGAAACTTGTTGAACCAGAGAACCTGGAACCTTACTGAAGCCTGGAACTTGGGAAGCTATGCCCTTACATTTTCCACCATCGTCGTGATCTAAGGAACAAGAATCATCTGCACTATCCTGATTGAAAGAAAATTTAAAGAAAGAGAATTTTTAAATGTGTGAATTGAATGTCTTAATTGTTATTTTGTTCCCCAGGAAGAGTCTCTAAAGCGGTGATTCATTAATCATGTTGATTTGCAAAATCATCTGAGAGATTTATTGACAACAATAAATCTGGATCCACTGTATAACCATTAGAATCGCTAATGCCTTGGAACTCTTATTTATAAAACATTTCCCAGATGATCCTGATAAGATGCCTAGCTTGGAAACCATTGTTTCATATTTGCCAAAATAAAATAAATAATAAAATAAGATTTACAAAGGCATAATGATAGCACAATGGTTAAACACTTGCCTGGTAACCAAAAGATTGGCAGTTTGAACTCATCCAGTGGCTCCATGGAAGAAAGACCTAGCAATCTGTTCCCATCAAGTTTACAGCCAAGAAAACCCTATGGGGCAGCTCTACTCTGTCACACAGAAGTCACTATGAGTCAAAACTGACTCAATAGTACCCATCAACAACAAGCTTTACACAACCAATGAACAGACACTTATCCTTCACCTTTTTGTAACCAATACGAAAGTCATTAATAAGTTCCCTCTTATAGTTTAGAGATCTTAGGATCATGGTGATCCAGACTAAAAAGTAAGGATTGGAATTGGTGAAGAGCTTTTTAACAGGGAGACTATAGAAGATGGAAATTATTTACTTATTTATTTTTAAAAAGTTGGGTTATTTGGGAATAGGAAAACTAGAAGGACAGTATAAGAAATTAAAGAAGCAATGGCCAGGAGAAAAAATGAAATTGATAAGGTAGATAAAATGTGGTTTAAGAGAGGAGACTGAATTGAGTCCTAGATTTACCTCTTTCCCTTCTCCTTAGCTAGTACCTTGTCTGTAGGCTGTTATAGCACCTCTGAAGTTGAGTTGTATTCCATGTTACTCTTCTGCTAGATTGTGAACTTATTGGTTACACGGAGCACATTTTATTAATCTTTGGATCCCTCATCTTTAATATGATTCTTGGCATATAGTCAGCTCTCAACAAAAATTGAATCAATGAATGAATGAAGCTACTGCAGCTTTGAGATCACTGTCAATGGGATTGTCTTACAGATGCTTTATTCATTCACAAAACATTAAAAATTCTGAAAAATTGTCCCTAAACTAAGGTTAAAACCTTAAGCAGTTCCTAATACAAAGTGCATGGATTCCTCCATTTACCGAATAAGAGTTGTATGTGATTTGCTGTTGTATTGTTTTTGTGAGTTTTTTGTTTTAATTAATTGTGCTTTTTTTATTAATCATTTCAGAAACTATGCCAAAGCTTCTCAATTACAGTCATATTTTCTTAGTTTAGGCTTTGCTAATGATCTCACTGCACTGCATCTACAAGGTGTGGGTAAAATGGTGTTCCCCATGGGGGTCTGTGACTTGTTCTGTTACTGACTGTTTTCATTTTCTCATTATTTTTGACATTTTAGAGACCAAACATTGTTCCACACTCTATTAGCCTTTGGTCTAGGCTGGGACTAACGCTTAGAAAAAACAAAGAAAAACACGTAAGACTGAAATGGCACAACTAGGATGGTAACTTTAGCTCATTCACCTGCTGACAGCTGGAAGTTAAGGGCAGTCATTTACCCAGAGAGACAAAGAGAATGGTGCAAAGAGCCAGGGATAGAGCAGACCTGCCCAAGACACTCTATATGTTCCACAACTGGTCAGTTTTCCTTTCTCTCAAGTGTTGTCAATAGGCAGTGTATCAGTCAGCTATTGCTGCATAATATACAACCACTAAATTTCAGTGGCATGCAACAATTAAGTGTTGGTTTTGCTCACATGTGGCTGATCTACACTGGACTTGCCTTGGCAGCTCTAAGCTGCAGATTAGACTCAGGTTTGCCCCACTTGTCTTTTGCCCTCCTTGTACTACAGACTACCCAAGAGAAGCTTTTTTCATGATATAGCAAAAGGAGAAGAGGGTCCACACAGTCAAGAAACCGACATCCACTAGCCAAGGCCAAAGGGCCAAACTGAAACTCAAGGAGGTAGTAAAGTATACTCTTTCCAAGGAAATGACCCAGGAGAAAGTGACTATTTTTTAACAAAACTCAGATAGTCACAGGTAGAGCCTTAGACTAATGCATTTCAAAATAAATGGAGAGAATTGTGTTGGGAAGGGCAATGGTAGATGATCCTTGTATCTTTAGGTCCCTGCTCTCTATACATTCATACATTCTTGATGGGGCAATTAAATGATACATTTCTATGATACAATTTGCAATATATATTAGAATTTCTTACCTCTTGATTTCTAGGAATTATCTGAAATATGTAAAATTTTTTATGTGAGGTCATTCATCTCAATATTTATATTAGTGAAAAACTAGAAACAACTATAGTTGATTGGTGGAATCAGTGTGGGAGATAAAAAACTTTCCAAATGCATAGCACATGGCATTGTAAATTCTCTCATGAAATGTAAATTTCTTTTAATTTATTTTCTTTATCTTTCTAAATATTTGACCACTTAGACTGAACTCCTGGTATTGACAAATGTGTGGCACACAGAATTTTAGTCTTCTTGCTTTTTGACCACTCATCCAAAATTTTACACTCTTCTGGAGAGAAGAATTGTTACAAGTGCATGATGAAATATGTCAGCTGGATTCCTCTTCCCTGTTTGATTTCTCCTCAGGCAGCTGGTCGGTTGAGTTTAGAGAGGGAATGTGCGAATGGCCTTTTCAAGGGCACAGTATCTCTCCACTTAGTTCATAGTTTGCAAAATCTAACTGAGGCAGAGAATTGAGTTGCTATAGGGCCGACTCGACGGCAAAACAACAACAACAGGCAGAGATTAGAGCCTACTTTGTGTAAACACAATTTAAAAAGGAGCAAGGGAGGGAGAGATACAAACAGAAAAAAAGCCACAGTCTGCAAAAGCACTGCACAGGAATTTTATTGTATGTTTTCAAAAAGACGATAAATGACAACATACATAAACAGGAAGCTCAGATTCAACTCAGTAACTCCTTCAGCCACCCATAATCTTTTCTTTATGCTGTACATTTCCTCTCATATAAAATTGAAATATTAAATCTACCTTAAATCTTACACTTGACATCCATTGTTGTTGTTGTTATGTGCCGTCGAGTTGGACTCGACTCATAGCAACCCCTCCTTGGGTTTCCAAGGCAGTATCACTACGGAAGTAGATTGCCCAACCTTCCTTCCGAGAAGTGGCTGGTGGGTTTGAACCACCAGCCTTCTGGTTATCAGTCAAGTGCCTTAGGCCCTATGCTACCAGAGCTCCATAGACAAAGAAAAAAAAAAGGACAAACTACTTCTAGGTGGTAAACCTTTGAACCTTTAATGAAATATTTAAAGATGTCAGCTCCTATTCCTATGTTTCTTCTTCTCTTCACAATATGCAGTCAGATGCTCTTAGCTCTCTCTCTCTCCCTCTCCTTCTCCTTCTTTTCCTCTTTCTCTCTCTCTTTCCCCCTCAAATCTCACCTTTCCATCATCTCTTGTGGCCTAATTCCTTTTGAACTGCTAAGGTTGATTTTTATCTTCTTCTTCTCCCTCATCTTCAATGTTCTCCTGTCTTGTATATCCCACATCTCTCAGTTGTGTCAAGGTACATGTGATGTGATTGTCAGAACGGATGTGTTCACTTACTGCTGTATTTCACATTAACAATCATCTGTATGAATGTGGGCCTTAAGTAAACTCTCCAAGAATAGCTTTCACTGGATAGACAAAATAGGTCTCTAAAGAGCAGAAGGTTTTTATGTAGGCTGATACCTGGCTTGTGACAATAATTATAATTCTGCATGGGATATTTTTCTCTCAGAGAGGATTTGAGTTCTTGTGCCAGATAGAAGATACTGAACTGGGATAATGAGTGGCTGAAACTCTACGCTCTGTTTCATGATTTGGGGCTCAATTTGATTCACTGCAGTACTTCTAATGCTGCCATTCCTTGGAGCAAATGGAATAACCAGAGATCAAATTTGGGAACCAAGTACCAGGTCGCGATTTCAGCAAAATTCAAGGCAAGGAGTTTTGAAAGAAACTCGCACAAAAACACCAGTTGTTCCAAGATGAGATCACTGAAGGGAAAACCAGAGGGCTGGTCAGTTATCAGAGAAAGGAGCAGGCAGTGGAAAGGTGACTCACATGAATGTCTTCCTGGAGTTCTGTAGGGTAGTCACATGAACCTGTGAAGGTACTAGAGGAGCTGTATGAGCTCTGTCATTTGCAGAAAAGTGGCGGAAAGAATTAGGTCAATAAGACTTCTCCAAAAAGGAAGCCAAGCCCTGCAAATGGATAGTAATGGTATTAATAACATCTAAAATTTATTGAGAATTTACCTCAGGCTAAGCAGTATCCTAAATGCATTTCATGCATTATCTCATGGAAATGTATAAGGATGATGGGCCTGGCATCAGAGAAAAGCAAGGAGGGTTAAAAATAAGAATCCTGGAAGAAGCAGGGCCAAGGGGGCCCCACTCAGGAATTACATAAAGCATTTTACCTTTAGCAGCTAAAAGTACACCAGTAGTCACATAGCTGCTTTTTCTTTGGGTCACTTCTTTCTGGTATAAATACCTGTGTGAGTTACAAATTATTGGAAATTGACTGGGCTAAACAATAAGTATGCATCATCGGACCAAGCAATATACATGCATTTTTTTTTTCTTTTAGTCTTCACAAGAAGTCTGAAATGTAGATATTTTACAAAGAAACGGGCTTTTGAAAATTTTAGTAATTTGCCCAATATTATATAGCTAGGAAATGGCAGATCCATAATTTAAACCTAGAACATCCTTTTACCCAAGGACCTGCCCTTTACTATACTATCTCTAGTTTTTTCTTTCCTAATCCCACCTGAAGATTTGCTGTTAGAGTTATCTTCTCCTCTTCACCGGCAAATTTGTAGCAGAAACCATGACATGCCTATTCAATTATTTTCATAAGGATTAAATTCTTCTCCTAAGGCACAACTTGACACCACTTTAAACTCAGTATAAGCACACAACACTCTTTTACCAAACTTACCTGCACTATAGATCATAGCAAATTCTTGATCCCAAATGTTTAATGCTAAATCATATAACTTAGCTCTGTGTCATATCGGCTTGCATTTCTTTAGTACCTGACATCCCCATGGATACCAAAGCAAATTACAACTGTGGACCAATATGCATCTATATATAGGTGCCACTTCATTTCTCTGGGGACAGTTTCTCAGAGTTTCAAAGAATTGTCTGACAGTTCTAAACAAGAAGAAAATCTTTGCTGTGTATCTATTTAAAACAGAATTTGGAGCCAGAAAATATTATAACTCTGTACAGAATGTCTCAGTGCTGTGGGGTTAAATATAGCATTTATCATTATATTCTTAAGCCTGAAATATAGTTTATTTGAAAAGTAGCTTCCTAAATCTATTTTCTATATTTAAAAAAAAAATCAATAGTTCATTTGCCTGAGGAGAGTATGTCTCTCTTCTGTCCTGAATGCCACATACTCATATTGCTTAATGACTATGTTTTCTGTCATGAATGCCATGTGTTCAATGTGAGTAATGACAGTGTTTTTCATCACAGCCTCAATGAAAAAAGTCTTCCTAGCATGGCACTCCTTATTTTCCCAGTTACAAGCAATTCGATATACACTAAGCAATGGCTATTTTAGACACTCTTGTTGATGCAGAGATGGAAGGGGTAGGGGACAGAATATGACAGATGAATAAGCCATAATATCTTTTTTCAAGTAACTCACTATAAAGCAGGAAAAACAGAAATATAAACAAACTTTGCACCACCTTAGACATGATATACACTCCATATTTCCAAAGTACTGTGGGACACAGAGCAAGAAGCAATGAATTCCTCCTACTGGAATAAGGAGTAGACAGCAGAGGATATGTCACAATATTTTCTGACAATAATAGCATTGGAAGAAATTTCCCCATAGGTCTCTCATATTCTGCATATATCTTGAGCAAGTCACAAACTGCCCTTTTGTTCCAGACTATCTTTCCAGGGATTATTATATAGCAAGCAGCTTGGGAAATGTCTCCCTCCAAAGTAAAAGAGAGGCTTTCTTACTTCTAGGTATCATGAAGACAATAAATAGCTCTCTTTGAGACAAAGAGCAAGTTTTCTGAAAGCCCTTGTAAAAGAGTTGTTGCTGTTCTTGTTAAGTGCCATCAAATCGTCTCTGACTCATAGCGACCCTACGCACAGCAGAATGAAACACTGCCCAGTCCTGTGCCAGTCTCATGATCCTTGCTATACCTGAGCCCATCATTGCAGTGACTGTGTCAATCCATCTTGTTGAGGGCCTTCTGCATCTACACTGACCCATCACTTTACCAGCGTGATATTTTTCTCCAGGGAATGGCTCCTTCTGACAACATGACCAAAGTAGGTGAAATGAAGTATGGTCATTCTCACTTCTGAGGAGTATACCAGCTGCACTTCTTCCAGGACAGATCTGTTAGTCCCTTTAGCAGACCATGATACTCTTAGCATTCTTTTCCAACACCACAACTCAAAAGCATCAACTCTTCTTTGGTCTTCTTTATTCATTGTCCAACTCTCACATACATAAGAGGTGAGTGAAAATACCATGGCTTGGGTTAGGTGCACCTTAGTGTTCAAGCAGACATCTTTGCTCTTCATCACTTGAAAGAGGTCTTTTGCAGCAGATTTGCCCAATGCAATACATCGTCTGATGTCTTCACTGCTGCTTCCAAAGCTATTGATTGTAGAACCAAGTAATGTGAAGTCCTTGACAACTTCAATCTTTTCTCCATCCACTGTGAAGGTGTTTATTGGACCAGTTGTGAGGATTTTTTGTTCTCTTTATAATGACTTGCAATCCATACTGCAGACTATAGTCTTTAATCTTCATCAGTAAGTGCTTCAAGTCATCCTCACTTTCAGCAAGTAAAGTTGTGTATTCTGTATATGTTGTTGTTGTTGTTATTTGCCGTCGAGTCGGCCCTGACTCATAGCGACCCCTCCTTGGGTTTCCGAGGCAGTATCACTACGGAAGTAGGATTGCCCAACCTTCCTTCCGAGGAGTGGCTGGTGGATTTGAACCGCCAGCCTTCTGGTTAGCAGTCAAGTGCCTTAGCCACTATGCTACCAGAGTTCCCATATTCTGTATATAGCAGGTTGTTAATGAGTCTTTCTCCAATTCTAATGCCACATTCCTCCTCATATAATTCAGCTTCTCAGATTACTTGCTCAGCATACAAGTTGAATAAGTATAGTGAAAGAATACAACCTTGACACACTTCCTACTTGATATTGAATCATGCAGAATCCCCTTGTTCTGTTTGAATGACAGCCTCCTGATCTATGTATAGGTTCCTCACAACTACACTCAAGTGTTCTGGAATTTCCATTCTTCTCAATATTATACATAATTTGTTATAATCCACACAAATGAATGCTTTTGCCTAGTCAATAATAGTATTCTTTGCTTTCAGCTAAGATCCATCTGACATCAGCAATGATATCCCTCATTCCATGTCCTCTTTTGAGTCCAGCTTGCATTTCTGGAAGCTCTCTGTCAATAGACTGCTGCAACCATTTTTGAATTACCTTCAGCAAGATTTTATTTGCATGTGATATTAATGATATTGTTACATAATTTCCACATTCTGTGGGATCACCTCTCTTTGGAATGGATACAAATATGGATCTCTTCCAGTCAGTTGACCAGGTCACTATCTTCCAATTCTCTTGGCATAACCAAGTGAGTGCCTCCAATGAAGCATCCATTTGTTGAAACAGCTCAGTGGGTATTCTGCCAATTCCTGGAGCCTTGTTCTTTGCCAATTCCTTCAGGGCAGCTTCCAATTCTTCCTTCAATACCTTGGTTCTTGATCATATGCCACCTCCTGAAATGGATGAACATTGACGAATTCTTTTTGGTACAGTGACTCTGTGTATTCCTTCCATCTTCTTTTGATATTTCCTGCATCATTCAATATATTGCCCATAGAAAATTTCAATATTGCAACTCGAGGTTTAAATTTTTTCCTCAGTTCTTTCATTTTGAGAAATGCTGAGTGTATTCTTCCCTTTTGGTTTTCTAACTCCAGGTCTTTGCACTTTTCATTATAGTAATTGGCTTTGTCTGCTTGAACTGCTCTTTGAAATCCTCTGTTCAGCTCTTTTATCTTGTCATTTCTTTCATTTGCTTGAGGTACTTTCCTCTCAAAGGCAAGTTTCAGAGTCTATTCTAACATCCATTTTGGTCTTTTATTTCTTTCCTGTCTTTTTAATAACCTCTTGCTTTCTTCATGGATGATGTTCTTGATGTCGTCCCACAATTCCTCTGGTTTTCGGTCATTGGTGTTCAATGCATCTAATCTATTCTTTACATCTAAAGAATTCAGGAGGGATATTATCAAGGTCATATTTTGGCTCTCATGGACTTGATTTAATTGTCTTCAATTTCAAGTTGAACTTGCATATGAGCAGTTGATGGTTTGTTCCCCAATCATCTCCTGCTCTTGTTTTGGCTGAAGATATTGAACTTCTCCATCACTTCTTGGCACAGATGTAATCAATCTGATTCCTGTGAATTCCATCTGGTGAAGTCCACGTGTATAGCTACTGTTTGTGTTGTTGAAAAAAGGTATTTGCAATGAATAAGTCGTTGGTCTTGCAAAATTCTAATATGCGATCTCCAGCATTATTTCTATCACCAAGGCCATATTTTCCAACTACTGGTAGCTCTTCTTTCTTTACAACTTTTGCATTCCAGTCACCACTGATAATCAACACATCTTGATTGCGTGTTTGGTCAATTTCAGACTTCAGAAGTTGGTAGAAATCTTCACTATCCCCATCTTTGGCTTTGGTAGTTGGTGCATAAATTTGGATAATAGTAATATTAACTGGTCTTCCTTGTAGGTGTATGAATATTATCCTATCACTGACAGCATTGTATTTCAGGACAGATCTTGAAACACTCTTTGTGACAATGAACGCCACACTAGTCCTCTTTAATTTGTCATTCCCGGCATAGTAGATCATATGGTTGTCTGATTCAAAATGGCCAAAGTCAGTCCATTTTGGCTCTCTAAGGCCTAGGATATTGATCTTTATGTGTTCCATTTCATTTTTGGCAACTTCTAATTTTCCTAGATTCATACTTTGTACATTCCATGTTCCAATTATTAATGGATGTTTGCATCTATTTCTACTCATTTTGAGTCATGCCACATCAGCCAATGGAGGTCCCAAAAGCTTTACTCTATCCATATTGTTAAGATTGTCTCTACCCTAAGGAGTCAGCTCTTCCCCAGTCAAATTTTGAGTACCTTCTGACCTGACAGGCTCATCTTCCAGCACTATATCAGACAGTGTTTCAGGTCTATTCATAAAGTTTTCCAGTAATATATCAGACAGTATTTCACTGCTATTCATAAGGTTTTCATTGGCCAATTGTTTGAGAAGTGGATGGCTTCTTCCTTCTTCTGAGTCTGTCTTAGTCTAGGAGCTCTGCTGAAACCTGTCCACCATGGGTAACCCTGCTGGCATTTTGCAACACCAGTGGCATAGCCTCCAGCCTCACAGCAACACATAAGCCACCACAGGATGACCAACTGACAGACAGGTTCATCTCCCTTAGTTTTTCCTAACCCTCCTGTAAAAGAGTTAGGCTTCCTAAACCTGGGGGTCTTCAGCTGTGACATAAAACCAAGGCATGAGTAGCATTCACCTGGGTCCCTTCACATCAGCCCTGTGTGATTTGAGGGGGAAGGAGAAGAAGAGATGATATAGATATGATACTAATGCTCCTTTCTTTGCAAAGAGTATATCATTCTTTGTCTCTGACCAAGGAATCTCATGTCTTCTGCCAGGATCCATGAAAAAGCAACAGGATAACTTGTTAGCTTGTAAGTATGGCAAAATCTCAGATCCTTCACAGTTCCTTACAAATATACTTTATTACAGATTAGACACTGGTTTAAGTGCTTTATGCTTATTAACTTATCTTCACAACAGTGCTGTGATTCAGGTACTGATGTTATTATCACCCTCATCAAGTGAGGAAAATGAGGCACCAAGAAAGCTTTACTCAATTGACCTCCCACCAATCATGATTTTGTGATAATTTCTTTTGTACAATGATTGTGACTCAGTGGACTCCATTAGGCTTCTTGTACCGTATACATGTTAATGGTTCACCTTGTCCTGTGTGATTGTGTTTGTTTTGTCTAAGTCTGGTCTAAAGCTTAATAAAAACGTCTCTATAGAATTAAAAAAAGGAAAAGAAAGCTTTTCTCTATCCATATAATTAAGGTCATCTCTAGTCTGAAGAGTCAGCTCTTCCTCGGTCAAATTTTGAGTGCCTTCTGACCTGTTGGGCTTATGTTCCAGCACTAAAGCGGGCAGTGTTTCAGGGCTATTCATAAAGTTTGACATAAGCAACAGAGATGTGATGTGAATCTGGAAACCTACATCTTGAGTCTTCAAACTTCATTACTCTACTCTGCTACCTATGTGGCTGAGGGCTCAATATATCCTAAAGTGCGATAATCCACTGTTGGTGGGGATAGAGTTATGTCATGACTTGCAATTTGACTCCTTCATTTTTATTTTGTTCATTTTTGCAACATTCACCTCAATATTTGTATAAGGAACTGTGAAGGTTCTCAGATTTTTCCCTATTTACAAGCTAGCAAGTTAACCTGTTACTGTTTTATGGATGCTGGCAGAAGACATGAGATTCCTGGGTCAGATACAAAGAAATATGAAAGAACATCTTCGGAAAGAATAGGAGTCAGCACCATAATAGTCATGTAGCTATGGAAATGCATTTGGATGCTCTAGGGAGAGAGGTCAGATGTGTGTGAGAGAGAGGGGTTGGCTAGGCAGCAAAGGAAACTGGGAAAGATAGCTATGGGGTATGAGGAAACCAGAACTGTGTTATGTTAGGATAGCCATGACAGGAAAGGATTCTAAGATAAAGTGGTTTATGCATTTAAACAAACATCCTTTGCACTTGGCAACATGAAGTTTGCTACGATGTTCATTAAAGTAGTTTTGGTGGAAAAATAGATGGAAGCTAGATTAGAAAAGGGGAAGAGAGAGAAGTTGTTTACACTTTCTCTAGAAGTTTGGTTTAAAAGGATGTTAATTGGAGAGATACAAGGACATAGCAGATTTTTTTTTTTTTAAATAAGCAATACCAAAACATATGGTAATAGCACTTTGGAGACAGAAAGATTGATGATGTTCAAAAGAAAAGATATCCAAAGTGCAAAAATTCTTGAAAAAGTGAGAAGGGATATCATGCAAAAAATTAGGGTGAAGAAAAGAGACTCATCTGTGATCTCCACCTAGTAATGGCACCAAAGGGATTAGAACTCATGCCTACACATTTTTTTCTCAACTCTTTTCACAACTGTTTTGAAATGCAAGCTGGTATTGCTTTTTCATCTCAACATTTACCAAAGCTGCAAAGAGAAAGAAACAGTAATAGTTTTGTGAAAATTAGGTGGATCAAAGTAATCTTTCACTAGTGAAATCCAAACAGTTTTTCAAAGAATAGTCTTTGAAAATATAAACTAAGCAAAAAAAGAGAGGTGATGCATGCCAGGGATTACTGTAGTTTAATATTAGTATTTTTATTCTTTTGCATTATTTTATTTGCATGGTTTAGTAATTGAGATGAGCTTAGCCAAGAGTATCTTTCAGTAATGAAGACTCAGGCCTCATTTGCATAAGTTATAATTTCCCAATACACCAATCCCCCAGAAAACTGGAAATCTCAGTTGTTTTGCAGTTTTTTCCCTTAGCTATTTTTCTCACTCATGAAACCTTCATTAGCTTGGTGTCTACTTTTCTGAGCTTCTTCCTTCAACTTCTTGTTTAAATTAGGAGACCAAGTAGAGAAAATAAACCAGGAAATAGGGAGCATGGTCTCCTCCAGGACTATCCATAAAACATTAGACACATCAGTTATTGTATTTTTTTATGTTTGGTTTAGCAAGTATATTTCATTCAGGAAACATTTATTAAGTGTGATTTCTGGGCCTGAAATAAACTGAGCTCCCTTCAACTTAAGTTGCGAATTTATGTTTTAATGAAAGTAGAAAAAACAAACAACAAAATTAAACACAAAGGATCTTATAGAAGGGGGAATGAGCTGTGCTCATTTATTCTGTCAAGTGTGATGGAGTTTTAATTACAGAAGTACTTAACAGTACACAGATAAACTTACTGTTGTACATCATGTAAAATTAATGAAATAATTATAATGAAAGCTCTCACTGCAAAATCTGGCAGTTTGATGCTTATAATTTTTGCAAAGAGAATAGACTCAGGTAGGGCTGTGTGTGTGTGTGTGTGTGTGTGTACCATAAACTTTTGTCCTTGTATCTGAAAATAGAGATTGCTGATCACCTTCATACATACATATATATGTGTGTGTGTGTGTGTGTGTGTGTGTATTTAGGTTTTCAGTTGTTACTATATACATTTACTTATAGTTTTGAAGGTAGTAAGTGGGTGCTATTTATACTTTGTCCCCTCAAGAGATAGCAAATTTCTTCAAGGCAAGAAATATGGCTTTTCAACTCAGGAAAGGATCAAAACTGGAGATCCTGGATAGAGTGGGAGGAAAACATGGAACAAAATTAAAAAACACAATAATGACCAGAATTACTGGTCAGATGGAGTCTGGTGGAACCCCCAAGACTATGGCCCTGGAAGACACTTCAGGCTTGGGAGAGGACTTACTCCCAAGGACTGGCTCTCAGGCCAACAGTAGGAAGACTTACGTGCAGAATACCCAACCCAGGGTGATACACCCACCTATTGTATGGAGATACACCCCTTGGAGCAATCGGCCATGGGGCACCAGAAGGACAGCATTCATATGGAAGGAAAGCTGGACAGACAGGAGTGCATAACTAAGAAGGGCACAGGGATAGGGTGGGGGTCACAGGGAAGAGAAAGGAAGAGAGTGAGTTAAGGGTTGAGATGGTAATTGGGGACTGAAAATAAATGTAAATGAACTGGGAAATATAAAAAAAAAAAGTTCTGCTCTGTAAATTTGTACCCAAAGCACAATGGAAAATAAATAAATAAATGAAACATTGTTGTTGTTGTTGTTGTTGTTATGTGCCACCGAGTCAGACCCGATTCATAGCGACCCCTCCTCCTTGGGTTTCTGAGGCAGTATCATTACGGAAGTAGATTGCCCCATCTTCCTTCTGAGGAGCGGCTGGTGGGTTTGAACCGCCAGCCTTCTGGTTAGCAGTCAAGTAAGTGCCTTAGGCACTATGCTACCAGAGCT
>NW_006921623.1:15366505-15371228 GCF_000298275.1 Orycteropus afer afer | reverse complement strand
ATATATGTATATCTATATATCTTTATATATATAAAGAAATCTGGCTTTTTTTTTTCCTGACATATTCCCCTTCATAACCATCTCTGACAGAGTGTTTTGTATACACCACTCACATAAATGCAGCTATTTCTGCTGCTGGAGGTTGAGGCCCAGGTCTGAGATGGGAGATAGAATAGTAAGGAAGTGAGTGTCAACATATAGGTAAATAGCAGTGTACCACAAATGGTTAACATTTAAATCATTTCATATGAACTATTAAGGAGATTAAGTGCATTTAGATTTTGGGGCAGAAGGAGCAGAAAAGACTAATACTCCATATTGTTTTTGTTATGTGCTGTGTGCCGTGGAGTCAGACCTGACTCATAGCGACCCCTCCTTTGGCTTCCGAGGTGGTATCACTATGGAAGTAGATTGACCAACCTTCCTTCCAACTCTATACTGTTGTTGTTGTTGTTATGTGCCTTTCAGTCAGACCCGACTCAGAGTGACCCCTCCTTGGGTTTCTGAGGCAGTATCACTATGGAAGTAGATTGCCCAACTTTCCTTCTGAGGAGTTAGAAGACGATATTTAGAGGTTGTCAAAAAAAGACTAAAAAATGAAACATGACTTCTTGGATTTTTCTCCAGCAAGTTCCGTAGAGGTAAAATAAAGTCTAAAATGTATTCTCAACTAGTTATTAAATTGCATGGTGTTTAAAATCTTTGGCATTTGCTTAGTGTGACTGTCCCCAGAGACGTAAGGAATTGGGATGATTAATTCCCAAGAACTAATCCAACTCTGTGAAGTTCAAATTCTACTAAAAGGAAGAGAAATTACATACTACCAGTCAAGATCTAGTTTATATTACAAATATTGATAATAACCTGTGGCTTAGTGGATTATGGTTTGGTACGCCACTCTTTTTATTTCTACAGCAGCAACTGCTTAGCCATTGGGACAAGGACAATTGCATCATTCAGAGTAAAACTCTACATTTTTTATTATCAAATATTGAAAGTAAGGGAAAAATTAAACATGACCAGCACCATATCCTGCTATTTTAAGAGAATCCACCCTAATTATGACATTTAGCAATATTATCTCCATTTCATAGAAGACAGCCATGGATATTACCCATTATTGACTTTTATGTGCTGCTTTGCCTCATACGGATTTTATAATTCATCTACTCCAACTAGGGAAAATAAACAGAGATACAAGTCACCTGGATTTAAAATAAATATCAGAGCTTTTGAGACCCCAGCCACTACTCACCAAAGTAGGAGTCTTTGTGGCCTATGTTATACCAATTGAATTTGATCTCCCTCACAACTATAGACCTGAGTCCCCAGACCCAGCAACCCATTCCCTCAAGGTATTTTGTTATGGCTAAGAAGTTTTCATAACTTTGCCTCTTGTTTGCTCTACTACATACATGGATATACTTATAGCACATAAAAATATATATGTAGAAATATCGTCTGCCAAACCAATACACGGTCATGAGTATGGTCCCATTTGCCTACTCATACCTGTTCATTCCCTGTCTGCCTATGTATCTAGGCATTTGTTATGATAATGCAGCATTATGTAGGTAAGAGCATTTACCTTACAAACATAATGCTGCAAGGTCATAACAAATATCAATCTTCGAACTCTTTTGCATCTCCCTGTTTTACTTTTCTTCAGTGATATGATGCTGACTGCTCTGAAAGGGATCACAATAGAAAGTCCTGGATAGAGTGGGAGGAAACTGTGGAACAAAATTCAAAATCATCAAAAAAAGAAAAAGACTAAGTTTACTTGTCTGATAGAGATTGGTGCAATTCCTGAGACTATGACCCTTAGTGGGAGCTCTGGTAGCATAGTGATTAAGGCACTTGACTGCTAATAAGAAGGCTGGTGGTTCAAACCCAACAGCCAATCCTCGGAAGGGAGATGGGGCAATCTACTTCCGTAGTGATACTGCCTCAGAAACCCAAGCAGGGGTCACTATGGGTCAGATCCAAATCAACGGCACATAACAACAACCTGGCCGTACATTATTTTTTCAAAAGGCCTCTGAAAAAGCTCTTCCAATTCTGGAGCTCCTGGAGTTATTTCTAAACCAATATTCAGATTTTATTCTTTCAACAGCGGTTAAAAAAAAAAAAAAAGGGGAAGCATTTTTTGCTAGAGACTTTGCTGTTAAAGTCAATTTCTCATAAGTCACTAAAATGTCAACGAATTAGTGTCTGTTCACAAATCTCTTTGACTTGTTCTAATTGATTTGATATCCCCAAAACATGTGCAGCACTGCATTGGCATTCTGCAAGGAAGTCATTCATAAAATTGAAAAATGGAAAGTGTCTAGGCATTGATCAAAATACATCCCATGAGGAGTAATTTGCAAGCAAGATCTTACTTCCTCTCACACAGAATAAGTGGATAACTTGTAGGCTGCCATATGCTCACAATTATATTATCAATAATTAAATATTCAAGAAATCTTAGCTTAAATAAAAATGCAAGAACACTTTGTGCTTTGCTGGGGAGGAAAAATAAACTTCTTCTCATATATTATTTCCAACCAGTTGGCAGTGGCAGATTCAAGTATTATGATAAGGAAGATTCTGAGGTCACATATAAGCTCAATAGAAATATAAGTGCTTTAATGGAATGGGGATATGTACAGTGAACATAGCATGGTCATATGTCAAGAATTTACCATCCCTGAGGTAGACTCTTGTGGGAGATTACAATGGCATGTATTAAGGAACTGCATGCTGTTTCCATGTTAGGAAAGCAAAGCTAAAAGAGACAGTATTGGCAATTTTCCTAATATCTAATCAAGCAAACATTGATTATCAATATTAATATTGACTTTTAATTAGATCTGCATTTACCTGTGATTATACAAACTTCCAATTTGTTTCTTAAACAAGTACGAGATAAAGTAATAATCATAATCTTTTAGCAGTGTGTTGTTGGGATTTATGTGATATTTTCTTAGTCCACTACTTGTATTTGATCTAAAAATTAAACAAACCTTGTGTGGTGGTTACATTTGTGTGTCAACTTGCCTGGGCCTGATTGAGTGTCTGGGCAGCTGAATGTAGTTATTCCCCATTGTGAGAATGGTAATTAACTCCATGGTGGAATTTATTGGGGCAGCTGAGTAGTTGCTTTGGGTATGTGGTCTGCTTCCCATATATAAGAAACAGCTTTGGGAATGGTCTCTAGTCTATGGCATGCTTGAACCTTGCATGTAGCCATGTCGTTGTTCAGCAGCATGCCATGCTCTGCCGACCTTGGGACTTTCAAGAGACTTGAATTAATGGCCTGCTGTGTGGTTTGGTAACATCGGCACTGTGTCTTTCAACTTGTCAACCTTGGGTTTGTCAGCCTCAGCAGCCAACAGCTGAGTGAAGAAAAGCCTCTAGCTTCAGTGGTCCAGGAGCAGGAGGCAGAGCTGAAGCCCAAGGCTGAGGGTCTTTCACCCAGCCCCTAGAGACTGGCACTTTGAACTTGAACTTAAAGCCTCCAAATGGTACTAAACTCCTGTTTCTTAAAGCCATCCCATTTGTGGTATATTCCGGTCAGAGTGGTACTAGGTAACCAGAACACCTTGTCTTCAAAAGTTTACTATAAGGTCTACTCTACAAGGCACAGTTACATATATGTTCCATAAATACAATATTTACATAAGAGAGAGAGAATAGATTAAAAATAAAATAAAATAAAATAAAAAACCTCCCTGCTGTCGAGTCAGATCCAACTCATAGCAACCCCTCATTGGGTTTCCGAGGTTGTATCTCTATGGAAGTAGATTGCCCAACCTTCCTTCTGAGGAGTGGCTGGTGGGTTTGAACCACCAGCCTTCTGGTTAGTAGCCAAGTGCTTAGGCACTATGCCACCAGAGCTTCCAAAAAATAGATAAATAAGCTCCAAATGGAAAAATTACTACATGTTTTTGTTTGTGTCTCAAGCAAGTCACAGAAGAAGCCATCCTGAAATTTATTGTTAGTATTATTTCTTAATTTTCCTATTTCTTGAGAAAAATCCAGATTATGACATATCTTAGTCAACAGACTTAAGCTTGCTAACAGCATTATAACAAATTTAAATATTTTAATGTAGAATTGATGTGTAGAGATTTCTTATAACCTAGAAATATTTATCTGAATTTTAAAACTTACATTATTTTTCCAGAGACTATTACACCTTATACTACAAGAGATTTGTTTAAAGATTCTAATATGAAGTATTCTGCTATTCTGTTCTAGTTGATAGCATTCATTCTTTGCTCAACTATATACTGTAATTGATTCTCAACTACAGCTTCCTCTATGTGGAGTGAAAACCAAAAAACCAAACCCACTGCCATAGAGTTGATTCCAACTCATAGTCTATAGGACAGAGTAGAACTACTTCATAGTGTTTCCAAGGTGGTACATCTTTACAGAAGCAGACTGCCTCATCTTTCTCCCGTAAAGCAGCTGGTGGATTTAAACTGCTGAACTTTTGGTTAGCAGCCAAATGCTCTAAGCACTGCACCACCAGAGCTCCTTTATGTGTAGTGAAGGTATCAATAATCTCATTTGTTTGTCAGATAATCCATCAAAAATATATATTATGTTTTTCTTATTAGATCAGTGATTGATCTCTCCACCAAATAAGGAACATTCAAGTATTTCTACACTCTGTTTCACCCTGCTGAAGAAATAGCTAATATATATATATATATGTATGTGTATATATACA
>NW_006921623.1:15332303-15366140 GCF_000298275.1 Orycteropus afer afer | reverse complement strand
TGTGTGTGTGTGTGTGTGTGTGTGTGTGTGTGTGGTTAATTCATGTTGCAATCTCAGTTGCTCTAAATAAGAACCATTATTTTGCCTTTTTTTTTTTTTAGCTTATTGAAATTTCAAATATTATGGCAGGTGATATAAATGATCAGGAAGATAAAGTCAGTTGTCTTTTGTCAAAAACTCTCACAAGGTGCTATTTATGGATCGAGATTGGTGAAGTCAGATTTTGTTGGTTCACTGTGACTGATTTCCTTAACCAAGGATGTGTGTGTATGTATGTCGTGTATGTATTTATGTGTACCTGTTCAAAGTCTTTCTCCAATATGGCATAACGTAATGTATTAGAAATTTGCTTACTAAACTATAGACTATTTACACCTGAGACTCTTAAAACTCACTAACTGGAGCTCTGGTGGCATAATGCCTAAGGCATTTGACTGCTAACCAGAAGGCTGACAGTTCAAACCTACCAACCACTCCTCTGAAGGGAGATTGGGCAATCTACTTCTGTAGTGATATTGCCTCAGAAACCTTAGAGAAGATTTATTCTTCAGATGTCTAATCCTATTCATCATATTATTTTCCTCACCTCCAAATAGCTAAATAGCTTCTAAATGCATTTCTTTGATTAACTACATACATACTGATTTGTCTTGGTAAATAGGAAGAAAAATACGGTGGTGTAGTGCCCAAGGCATTTGACTGCTTACCTGTCAGTTCAACCCACCAGTCACTCCTCAGAAGGAAGATTGGTCAGTCTACTTCCGTAGAGATACTGCCTCAGAAACCCAAGGAAGGGTCACTATGAGTCAGAATTGACTTGATGGTAGTGAGGTTGTTTTTTTTTTTTTTTTTTTTTAATATACAGACAATATGCTTTATTCTCCCAAAGTCCCTCCAAATGGATGAAAATAGCCAATGCATGATGATTTGCTTTTAGGCAGTCAAATAGAATCCAGGGTGTCCATTCTTGCCAAGAATTTAACCTTGCATTGATTGCTCTCCACCTCCTATCAAACGCCTAAATGACAGACACAGTATCCTACGGGCAAGTGGATCAAAGTTGCATAGGCTAGAAATGGACCTGAAGGCACCCTGGCTCAGCTGTGAAATCAAGTTGAAGTAAAAATGATTCATATTCTTCTTTTACGATTCTGGTACCAAAGCTGTCCTGGAGGCTGTGGGGGAAAAGCAAAGGAAAAAAGAAATTTAAAGTGTATGGGAGTTACAAAAATATCAGATCTGGTTCCCTACTTTCAATATTTGTTTATTTAAATCACTTGAGGCACAGGGAGGTTGTGATTTGCCCAAATTTGTACTGCAAAACAGATGACAGAGGAAGGACAGAATTAGATGACCAGAGTCCTAGTCCATGCCTCTCAAGAGCATGGTAAGAAAGCCAGAGACTCAGTGACTAATCTAACAAGTACTTACAGGGGACCTACTTAGGCCTAAGGGGTTCCTGGATGGTACAAACAGCTAATGTGCTTGGCTCCTAACTAAAAATTTGGGGGTTTAAAGCCACCAGAGGTGTCTCAGAAGAAAGGCATGGCAACCTACTTCCAAAAAATCAATCTTTGAAAGCCCTATGGAACACAGTCACCTCTGACACACATAGGGTCGCTGTGAGTCAGTCAACCAGATGGCAGTTGGTCTGGTTTTTATTTAGGAACAAGCTCTATAGGAGATGGTTTAGGGATCCAAAGATGTATAATACATGTTTATTCCTCCACAGAACTCATTGACTATTTAACAAGAGATTGAAAGAAAATCAAGGAAAAAGAAAAGCAACTCATATCTTGTTATAATAATGTTCTCCTTAGTCCATCCTACCTGTCTTCCACAGGTTCACCAAATTTACCTGATCTCACATGTATAGTCAGAGGGAAGGAGGGAAAGCAGTGATATTTCAAACAAGAAACTCTTCTTCCTCCTTGCCTAGAGTGTCCTCAAAATGCTGCTTTGTTTGTGTTTTTGTGTGATTTGAATACTACACACATATTCATTAATCTATCTGATCCTGATAGGAAACCTATGGAATATGAAATATTGTATTGCGTCCATTTGTAAATGGGAATAATTTTTGGCTCAGAAGGTTTAAGTAAATTGTCTAAGGTCACACAGCTGGTAAGTAGCAAAGCCAGGATTCAATTTCACATATTTCTGACACCAAAGCCCTCACCCTGCCAGCTTGTACACTGTCTTCCAAGCTGCTTATGAGACAACTCTGATGTCCCGTGATCCTCAGACATTCTGTGACCACTCCAATCGTCTGCACTCTATTGTGTGGCAATATCCTTCATTGGTGGTCCTGGTTCAACTGAATTCATTTTTCCTTCTACATCCTATTGACAAAATAATACCTGTACAGCCTTTTATGTTGTACAAAAGCTTTCTCATGTGTTTAGCTCATTCATGTACATCGAAATTGAAATGCTTTGGTATTTATATCAGCACCTGAGGAGTCATCTTCTACAATCTTGTCATATCTTGAGTCTGAAAGTAGCTGGCTGGCCCTAGATAATTTCTGAGAATTTATTAGGATCTGATATTCTTTTGGACAGTTAAAATGAGGACCTTATGAGATAGGTTATTGCTATAAGCCTTGTTGTTAATATGGCCAGTGTGTGTGTGTGTGTGTGTGTGTGTGAGTGCATATGTGTGCACATGTGAGTATATGTGGGCACAGGTTGTATGTATATATGAGTGTGTGCCTGAATGTTTTTCAATAGGTTGGGTAGAACTCTTTATGGTCTAATGGAAAGTTAACACTTGTATTTTTGTTATGTTAGCCAAAAATCACTTTATCTTAGCCTCAGCTACTCTATGATAAATTGGGAGTACAAATAATTCATGAGATTATTATGAAAATTAAGTGAGCTAATTTACATAAACATATCTGAAAAGGTATCTTACAAATAATAGGCACTCATTAAGAATTTGTTCATTTACTCTATAAATATTAAGCTCCTATGTCTACAGTCTTTCAGACACACGGATATGAAGATGAATAAGACACACAAACTTGTTGGATAGATGGCCAACAATTTGAATGTTGGCTTTTCATTGAAAACTACATGCTGAAGGAGACCTTGCTGAAGACTCATCTCTGTCCTTGTTTTCAATTTTACTCTTTATTTATGAGACTATAATATGCCTTTATTCATTCTACATTGTTTTAGAAAATCTGTTTCTAATTTATTTTGCTTTAATTCCTTTTGCAACATCTCACATTTCAACTTTATCTGATTTTTACTTTTATGTTATGAGCTATTTTTATGGTTTTGCCTTTATTTTAATGGAATTTAACCTTTTTATTTCATAACTAAAAATAATATTTTACTTTATCCTTTATTTTCTTTTATCTGTAGTTTTGATCATTTAAAATGACATTCCTTTTATTTAGCATTTTTCATTTTTAATGTGTGTCTTAACATATTATTATTTCTAGTTATGTTTATATTTTTGTCATTTTCTTTTTAAGTGTTTCTTACATTGTAATTACATTTACTACCATGATTCCTAATAACAGGTAGGAATAATAGCAGCAGTGGGGAGAGCACACAATACAAACAAGAAAACTTTCCCTTACCAGTTTTCTCTAAAAAATTTTCCTAGCCGCCCTCCTGTAGTGGTTTGGAAAAACCAAGTAACTTATTCAAGAATGACACTGAGGTGAACAAGTTACTGACTACCTTACTTTTAAACAAATAACACATGTGTTATATGGTTTTTGCAAACCATGAGATCCCATTGAGCATTAGTTTCCTGTGCATGCTCTGTGTATTATATGTGTGCACATGTTATTTCCCTGGGCATGATATATGCATAAAAATATGGTATTACCCCACAGGCTAGTGAGGGATGAAGCTGGGATTCATACAGGTCTCTATGCCTCCCAAATCTTCCTCATTCTATACTTAACTCATCTTGACTATATCACACTGCTTCCTAGCTGCCTAGACCATAACTGCCTGAAAATCAAATGTGTTCTCTAGTAGTCAGCCACTGTCATGTAAGGCTAAATTTTGCAATTATTTTAACTTAAAAAGTTCACCAGGGATTCTATGAGGTTTTATTGGAGGGGAGGTCCCCTTGAGCTTTTGTTTTTACCACCATCTTAGGAAATCAGAAATGCCTGCTTTGTGATTTTTCTAAGATTATTATAGTATGAAACTTTGGGGCTCTGATAACATATTTGCCCACATTTTGAGGCAGATCTAGATTGTTTCTGGGGAAAACTTTGCCCTTGTCCTCAGGTATTCCCTGAGCCCACTTCCCTTACCTGACAGAGTGGCTAGTTGCCTAGGAATAAGTTAGGCTCATTAATATTCATAACTGGATGTCAACCCAAACTTTCAGTTAATTTTTTAGAATATTATTAACTGGCAATATTGAGTATTATGTTATTTTGATTCCAAGTGACAGAAGCCCAACTCGAACTAACTTAGAGTAAAGGAGAATATATGGAAGAACAGATGGAAAATTGCATTTGACAAAGATAGCCACACTGAAATATTTATCTATCCCCACATGTTTTTCTTACAATGTGATTGACATTCCTTCTACCACGACTTGGGAAGGAGGGGGTGGTCTATGTCTCATTTCCTTGAATCTAGGCTGTGGCTTATGATTGTTCCAATGAATGGAGCAAAGCAGGAATTATATTATTTGATATCTAATACTAAATTTAAAAAAATAAAATAAAATAAGCACAGCTTCCATCTGACACACTGTCTATCTCTAAGAACACTGCCATCATGTAGGGTGATCAACTCACGCCAGTGTGCAAGGGTCTTTCCTAGTTTAAGCACTGAGTGTCCCAAGGCCCTCCAAAAAATCCACAGTCCAAGGAAAACCAAGATAGTTGGTCACTCTATGCCACCATGTTGTGAGGAAGCTAAGGTCACATAGAAAATCCATGTGTAGGTGTTCCAGCCTACCACTCTAGTTAAGGTGTTAGATGGCAGCTAGCATCAACCATCATACATGTAAGTAAATAAAATTCAGATTATTCCAGCCCCTAGCCTTTGTATCTTTCAGCTTAGTCACCAGACATCATGGAGCATAAACAAGCCATTCCCATGTATACCCTGTCTCAGTTCCTGACTTATAGAAATCCTGAGGGTTAATAAGTGAATGCTGTTGCTTAAAAGCATTAAGCTTAAGAGTAATATGTTACACAGCAATTGTTAACTCATACAGATACTGAGGTACAGAGTAGGAATATGAACTGGGTTTCAAGAATAATTACAACCAGAACACAAATGCTGTCAGGATTTTGTTCATATTGTCTCTGTTTTTCCTTCTTTGTGGTTTGCTTTTCTATGATTGCTGATCAGATCTATAATGTACTATACAGTACATATCTCCATGTACTATACAGTTCTCCCACATTTTCTGTCCCTTGACTTCAATCAAGACAATTGAATCTCTGATCTTCAGGAAGGGCTTTGATTAAGCTAACTTAGGTCAAGTCCATACTCCTGAAACCAATCAACTGTGACCAGACAGGGAAGAAAGGAGTGGAAATAAAGTCATGTTACAGGAAATGGCTGCCCTCACTAATCAGGTGATAGGACAAAGAAGAAGGAACAGTTTCCAGAAAAGCAGAGTCTGAGTAGATTCCACAATGCCTAGAATAAAATTATCCAAACTTCATAATCTTAATTAAACATAAATGTCAAACTTTTAGCCAAAGTTTAGTTTTGAAATAAAGTATTCATAGACAACAGCCTGAGATACATGCAGGTTATTATTTCTGTACATCAGGTCAAAAATAGATTCCTGGACCTCATCCCAAATTTATGATTTCAGACCTCTAATTATTATGCCTAGGAATCTTCATTACAGAAAAGATGTTCATATTTGCATACACTTTTATTTTAGGGGGAAAAAAAACTATCTTCTTAATAATTTTGTTGTTTTCAGCAAACACAGAGTTATTTTCCTTCTTCCAAAAATTTTCCTGTGGGAGGGATTCAAAATGGAGTATCATCAGTAATCACCACACTATTTCCCTCAAGCATCTTAGTGGTTGAAAATTTGAACAGTTTGAATTAGGGATTCTGGTGCTCTGAACAGCTCACTGAGTCAGAGTGCACCAAACTCAGAGCAGCAGAATTAGAAAGGAGAAAGGGACAGGGAAAAATTACCAAGATCGGGAGATCTACCCTGCAGAGCACCAACAGGTAGCCGAGAAAGGCCACTATAGACCTCCCTGGGGGAGCGCCAACCAGCAGGCAAGAAAAGCCATCTGAGATCTCCCTGGATTAAGGAAGAAGACACACCACATCAGCGTACCAGCTACCACACCAACATACCAGCAATCACCCCAAGGATCTACCTTCAGCACCTGATTTTATTGGTAACTTGGGTTGACTAGGTGCAAACGGGCATGTCCAGCACCACTGGAACCCAAGCAGAGAGTCCATGGGTGCTGCACAAGGGTAGGCTCAGGGAGATGTCCCTGCAGTGGGTCACTGAGTAGGCTTGGGTCAGCTTATTGGCACTGAGAGGCCTGCACTTGACTTTATCAGTAATATTTATACCACAGATTATTAGCAGGCACTCTCTCGACTCCAGTACCACTGAAACTGAGTGGATCTTTGGCATCGTGAGTAGGCAGATCCACAGAGGAACTCCTGAGGCAGACTGAGGTCTGGGCCAGTTGGACCAGTGCCGTGGGCAGGTGGGCCCAGAGAGAGAAACCCCCATGCCAGATCATGGAGCTGGAAAGTTGTCTTGGGTCAGCTTTTGGCAGGCACTGAGCGGTCTCAGGAGCAGGGGTTTTGTGTGTGTCTGAAACTGGTAGAAAGTGGTGACCTCCTAACAACTGGAGTCTTTGCTGAAATTGAGCTGCAGGGCTGTGAATAACAATACAGCTTCACCAGTAGTAGCCCATTCAAAGATCTAGAAACAGCCTCTAGCAACAGAGAGCTTTCCTGCTTCTTGTCCCACCTTCTCCATGAATAGCTTCACTCATCCAATAGAAAAAAACACATTCAGCCACCATAAAACCTCCTCCATAAAAACTCTAAACCCTCTTTACAATAAACAGAAACTCATATCCACGTTCCACACAGTGATTACACTATCACAAAGAAAACTGCAAAGCAACCATCATACCTGAATTAATAACTAAAAAAATAAAATACACCAGCTCTCCTTTCTCAAAATATTAAACCATAAAACCAAGACAAAACAAATCAACACATAACCAAAAGTTAAAGACAACCTCAAAATGTCTAGGAAACAACAGGCAACCTCAAATCAAACAAATAAACAAAAAAAAAAAAAAAACAGAAGGCGAAGCAAAACCACAAACAAAGGTCTCATTAAACATGGAGGAAGAGGAGGCAAAAGAATGATCTGAGAAGGAATTTAGAAGATATGTTTATAGAGCTTTACAAGAGCCTAAGGAAACCCCAAAGAGAAACAAGAACACAGACAGTTCCCTGGAAGAACTCAGGAAAATCATTCAAGAACAAAATAATAAGATTAATGCACAATCAGAACTCATACAAAAGCAGCAGTTAGAAATCCAGAAAATGAATACCAAAATTTCAGAATTACACAACACAGTAGAAGCACAAAAGAGTAGGTTAGAACTGGCTGAAGAACGTATATCCCAACTAGAAGACAAATCCCTGGACACCACCCTGTATGAAGAAAAATCAGAACAAAGAATTAAGAGAAATGAAGAGAACCAAAGAATTATATGGGATGACAGAGAAGAAACCACATAAGACTCATTGGAATTCCAGAACAAGAAGAGATAAAAAAAAAACACCAAGAAAATTGTGGAAGACCTGCTAACAGAAAACTTCCCCCATATCATGAAAGAAGAAAAGATATTTATCCAAGAGGCTCATAGAACCCCACACAAGATAGATCCCAAGAGAAAAATACTGAGGCATATTATAATCAAACTCTCCAAAATCAAAGGCAAAGAAAAATTTTTGAGAGCTGCCCAAGACAAAAGAAATATTACTTATAATAATCAAAGAGTCTGAGCTCTGATTACTCAGCAGAAACCATGCAGGCAAGAAGACAATGGGATGGCATATATAAAACACTGAAGGAAAAGAACTTCCAATCAAGAATTCTATATCCAGTCAAATTAGCCATCAGTTATGAGGGCAAAATCAAGGCATTCTCAGACAAACAGAAATTAAGGGATTTTGTGAAAACCAGACCAACCCTACAAGAAATGCTTAAGGAAGTTCTTCCAATAGAGAACCCACAACAGAGATTAACAAAATCAGGATACATGGCATCAACACTAAAACCAAATCAGAAACAGAAACTCAAAATAAGACCATAAAACATTGTACTCTAAAAACCAAGGAAGTCAATCAGCACACAACAACAGCAATTAAGCTATCAGAGAGAATAAAACTTCTAGGTACAAACTTCCAAATGGAGAGGAAAACAGGATAATGTCTTCACAGTATGCACTATTCTAATAATGCAGAGACAAGAATATACTCCAAGGTAACCACAGAGAAAAGTAACAATCCCACAAGCAAATCCAGGAAGAAGGAAAACATATGGGTTTAATAAGCACAAAACCAACAATAAAGAAGAAAAAGGAGAAAGCATTAGCCAACAAGCCAAACTCAGCACAGAAAAGTATATGGACCAAAGAAACACCAACAACACGACAAAGAAACACAATAGAAAGACAACAATCAATTCATGCCTATCACTAATTACACTCAATGTGAATGGATTAAATGCACCTATCAAGAGAAAGAGAGTGGCTGTCTGGGTACGAAAAGAAGACCCATTGATATGCTGCCTACAAGAGACCCACCTTAGAAACAAAGATAAAAACAAATTAAGAGTTAAGGGATGGAAAAAATATACCAAGCCAGTGGAAACCAAAAAAGAGCAGGAGTGGCAATATTAATTTCATAAGAGATAAAGGACATTATATGATGCTGAAAGGGTCAATTAACAAAGAAGACTTTACAATAAATATTTATGCACCCAATGAAAGTGTTCCAAAATATGTGAAGCAAATATTATCTGAATTAAAAGGGACAATAGACAACTCTACAATAGTAGTAGGTGACTTTAACATACCACTTTCAAAGAGGGACAGGTCAACTAGAAAAAAACTCAACAAATGTACAGAAAAAACTCAACAATACAGTCAACCAACTCGACCTCATAGACATGTACAGAGCATTTCACCCAAGAAAAGCACAATTCACATTCTTCTCCAGTGCACATGGATCCTTCTCCAGAATAGACCATATGTTAGGACATAAAACAAGCTGCAATAAATTCCAAAGCATTGAAATACTACAAAGCTTCTTCTTGGACCACAATGCTATAAAATTAGAAATTAATAATAGGAAGAGCAAGGAAAAAGCATCAAACATATGGAAGCTGAACAACTCACTGCTCAAAAACTACTGGGTAATAGAACAGACAAAAACTGAAATAAAAAAAAATTCCTAGAAACAAATGAAAATGAAGATACATCATACCAAAACCTATGGGACACAGTAAAAGCAGTACTCAGAGGACAGTTTATAATAATAAATGCATACATCAAAAAAGAGGAAAGAAACAAAATCAACACTCTAACTCATCAACCCCAACAACTAGAAATAGAACAGCAAAAGATTTCTACAGTATCTAGAAGCAAGGAAATAATAAAGATAAGAGCAGAAATAAACAGAAAAAAAACCAGAGACAATCAACAAAACAAAAAGCAGCTTCTTCAAAAAGATTAATAAAATCAATAAACCATTGGCAGATCTACCAAAAGTAAAGAACGAGAAGATCCAAATCACAAGAATTGTAAATGAAAATGGTGTCATCACAACAGAACTAACTGAAATAGAAAAGATACTGACAGAATATTATGAAAAACTGTACTCCAACAGATTTGAGAACCTAGAAGAGATGGACAGGTTTCTAGAATCACAAGACCTACCTAAACTATCCCACTCAGAGATCGAAAACTTGAACAGACCTCTAACAAAAGAAGAAATTGAACAGTTCATAAAAAACTTCTCACAAAGAAAAGCCCTGGCCTTGATGGCTTCACTGGAGAATTTTATCAAATATTCAAAGAAGAGTTTTCACCTATGCTACTCAAGCTATTCCAGAACAGAGAAAAAGATGGAAGACTCCCAAATTTATTTTATGAAGCAAGCATAGCACTAATACCAAAACCAGGGAAAGACACCACTAGAAAGGAAAACTACAAACCAATATCACTCATGAACATAGATGCAAAAATCTTTAACAAAATCCTAGCCAACAAAATCCAACAACATATCAAAAAATTAATACACCCAGACCAAGTGGGATTCATACCATGTTTACAAGGGTGGTTCAACATCAGAAAATCAATCAATGTAATCCACCACACAAAGAAAAACAAAAGAAAGGAACCAAATGATTATATCAAGAAAAGGCAATTGATAAAATCCAACATCCATTCCTGTTCAGAACTCTCAGCAAAATAGGGATAGAAGGGAAATTCCTCAACATAATAAATGGTATATATTCAAAGCCAGTGGCCAACATCATTATTAATGGAGAAAGACTCAAGGCATTCCCCTTATGAATGGGAACCAGTGCCCTCTATCACCACTTCTATTTAACATTGTATTGGAAGTTCTCACCAGGGCAATAGGCAAGAAAGAGAAATAAAAGGCATACAAATTGGCAAAGAGAAAATAAAACTATCTCTATTTGCGGATGATATGATCCTGTACATAGAAAACCAAGGCACTCAATAAAAATACTACTGGAACTAATAGAGAGGTTCAGCAAAGTGGCAGGTTACAAGGTCAACATACAAAAATCAGTTGGATTCCTCTACACCAACAAAGAGTCCTCTGGTAAAGAAATAAGGGAAAGAATACCATTTACTATTGTTGTTGTTATTTTGTTGTTATGTGCCATCGAGTCGCCCCCGACTCACAGCGACCCCTCCTTGGGTTTCCAAGGCAGTATCACTACAGAAGTAGATTGTCCAACCTTCCTTCTGAGGAGTGGCTGGTGGGTTTGAACCACTAGCTTCTGGTTAGCAGTCAAGTGCCTTAGGCACTACACTACCAGACCTCCTTACTATAGCTACCAAAAAGATAAAATATCTAGGAATAAACCTCACCAGAGACACAAAAGACCTATACAAAGAAAACTATAAAGCACTGCTACAAGAGCCAAAAGGCACTACATGAATGGAAGAACCTACCTTGTTCATGGATTGGTAGACTAAATATTGTGAAAATGTCAATACTACCTAAAGCAATCTATACATTTAATGCAATCCCAATCCAGGCTTCAACAAAATTTTTTAAGGACATGGAAAAACTAATTACCAATTTCATATGGAAAGGAAAGAGATCTCAGATAAGCAGAGTTCTTCTCAAGAAGAAAAAGGAAGTGGGAGGTCTCACACTCCCAGATCTTAAGAACTACTATACAGCCACAGTAGTCAAAACAGCATGGTATTGGTACAATGATAGACAGATAGATCAATGGAACACAATCAAAAGTCCAGATATAGACCCATCCATCTATGGACAACTGATCTTTGACAAAGGTCCAAAACCCACTAAATGAGGAAGAGACAGCCTCTTTAACAAATGGTGCTGGCAAAACTGGATATCTACCTGTAGAAAATTGAAACAAGACCCATACCTCATGCCACACACAAAAACAAACTCAAGCTGGATCAAAGATAAAATAGGGACAAATCTGCAAGCCCTAATTTATGGCATAAATAGACTATCAAGCATAACCCAGAATGTATAGCAGATAGAAGAGAAGCTAGATGAGTGGGACCTTTTAAAAATTAAATTCTTATGAGCATTGAAAGACTTTGTCAAAAGTGTAAAAAGAGAACCTGTATACAGATTGGGAGAAAATACTTGCCTATGACATATCTGATAAAGGACTTATCTCCAAAACCTATAGAAAACTTCAACACCTCAACACCATGGTAAAAGACAAATAACCCAATACACAAAGGGGCAAAAGACTTGAACAGACACTTCATCAAAGAAGATACACAGGCAGCCAATAAACACATGAGAAATTGCTCACGATCATTAATCATTAGAGAGATGCAAATCAAAACAAAAATGAGATATCATCTCACCCCAGCAATAATAGCAAAGTTCAACAGGTCAGAAAATAACAAATGCTGGTGAGGTTGCGGAGAGATTGGAACTCTTGTGCACTGCTGGTGGGATTGTAAAATGGTACAACCATTGTGGGAAATGGTATGGCGTTTCCTTAAAAAACTGAAAATAGAAGTACCATTTGACCCAGCAATTCCATTACTAGGACTATATCCTAAAGAAGTGAGAGATGGTGCACAAGCAGACTATGCATACCTATGTTCATTGCAGCACAATTCACTATAGCAAAGAGATGGAAACAACCTAAATGCCCATCAATGGATGAGTGGATTAACCAAATTATAATACATGAACACCATGGAATACTATGCTACATTAAAGAACAATGAGGGATATGCGAATCATCTCACAATGTGGATGAACCTGGAGGACATTATGCTGAGTGAAATAAGTCAATAGTAGAAAGACAAGTACTGTATGAGCCCATTACTGTAAAAAGACAGAAAAGAGTTTGCTTGGGAAAGGGAACTCACCTAGTAGGTTACCAGGATGGAGAGGGAAAGGGAGGGCTTAATTTTGAACTAGTTGGGGCCCACATGCTGACGTGGGTAAAGGGAGGGATATATGGGAAGGATCTGTGACCACTATGATAACATTAGGAAATGGGAGGACACTAAATTGTGCACATAAGAGATAGATGACAGATGCTAATACCAACCAATGTGTCCACAATACTGCATTGCCATTAACACCAAACACCAGGCTACAGATAAACACACAAACACCTGAGAGGATCAGATGGGGGTCAGTGAACAGAAGTATAGTCTACCAAGGATAGATTCAGCTGAGGCCAATCTTGCACAGACACCAGTGATACAAAATACCTGCATTCCTTACAGAAACAATAGAGGACAGACACAGAGTAATCCCTCGCAGACAACCAGACACTATGAGAGAGAGATCCCACAGATCTACTGTCTCAGGACCATCGTACTGGGGGACTCCAGACTCAACTGGCACTACAAAATATATAAAAGCCTTGCTCCGCATCCTACATTGGCACTACAAAATATATAAAAGCCTTGCTCCGTATCCTACATTGGTGAGTAGCTGGGGTTTTAAAAGCGTTCAAGCAACCCTCTAAGATGCAGCTAATGGTCTCCAAGTATCAGAAGTGAAGAAGAACACAAAAACAAACAAGGGCATTTGGAAGCAATCAGCCATAGGACACAATGGCCCTCAAGACCAGAAGAACTAGATGGTGCCCAGCTATCAATGCCAACCACTCAGGAAAGGATCAAATCTGGAGATCCTGGATAGAGTGGGAAGGAAAACGTGGAACAAAATCCAAAAACTCTATAATGACCAGAATTACTGGCCAGATGAAGTCTGGTGAGACCCCCAATACTATGGCCCTGGAATACATTCTGTGCCTGGAATGAAGTACACCCTGAGGGGCTGGCTCTCAGCCCAATAGTTAACAAGATGTACAAGCAGACTATTCAACCCAGGATGATGCACCCACATAGTCTATGGTAATGCATGCATTGGAGAAATGGACCATGGGACACCAGAGGACCAACATTCAAATTGAGGAAATGAAAGATAGACAGGAGTACAAGAATATGAGGGACACAGGGGGAGAATTGCAGGGTAGGGAGGGAAGGAGACTGGGTTGGGGTTGGATGTGGTGAATGGGGAGTGAAACTGAACGTGCACATAGCATTGAATGTAAAACAACCTCTTGAAATAAAAAAAATTTTAAAAAAAATTTCCTGCAGATTTTCTATAAACTCAACTCTTGAAAAGCCTGTGCAATTACACTTAACAACCTACTGCCTTACAGATAACACTTTCTGACTTATCCTAGGTATATAAGAATTTGTGCCCAGTGTGCAGTAAGAAAGGAGGATTTCACTTATTTTATTGCTTCCTTTCTTAAAAGCCAGCAGTGGGGCTGGGTTTTAAAATGTGGGGGTTTTTTGTGTTTTTTTTGTTTTGTTTTGTTTTGTTTTGTTTTAAGTACAAGCAGTCCCTGGGTTACAAATAAGATCTCTCCCTAAGTGTGTCTTTAAGTCCAATTTGTAGGTAAGGTGGACCAGGTACATACAGTTCTTATTTAGCCTTACATTAGTGCAAAAAAGAAGCCCTAGTGGTACAGTGGTTAAAGTGCTCAGCTGCTAACCAGAAGTTTGATGGTTCGAATCCACCAGCCATTCTGCAGGAGGTAGATGTGGCAGTCTGCTTCTGTAAAGACTTAAAGCCTTGGAAACCCTCTGGGGCAGTTCTACTCTGACATATAGGGTCATTATGAGTTTGAATCAGCTCATCATTGGTGGGTGTAATGCAAGGAAAGTCTCAAAGACTTTTCAATGATTTAAAAACTACATGTGTAGCAAGTGAAAGATTATGATGAAGAATTTGTTGCCACTACGTGTTAAGTTCAAGGAGCTCTGGTAACACAGTGCCTAAGGTATCTGACTGCTAACCAGAAGGTTGGCAGTTCAAACTCACCAGCCAGTCAGCAAAAGTAAGAGTGGGCAATATACTTCCATAAAGATTTACTGCTTCGGAAACCCAGCAGGGGTTGCTATGAGTTGGAATCAACTCGATGACAGTGGGTTTGGTTTTGGTTTTTAGGGGTTGGCTCAACCATTCAAAGTGAGGGCAAATTTACATAAAATTAAAGGTCAAATACAAGTTGTCCTTAAATTGGACATTGGTAACCCAGAAACATATTGTACTTACTTACGACTGAATTGTAGCAATGCAGAGTTTTTCTCTGGCTATCACAGCTGTAGCAATAAATCAATAATATGTAGCCTGCCTTTGAAGAGTTGCTGTTTTTACCTTATTGAACATTTCTAACACTGGAATAAGAGTCCCAGCAACTCTGAGTCCCTGCCTCTATTCGTCCCCTGCCTCAGCCTCTCACGCCCAATCTTTACTCCACCCAACAGTCACAGTGGATACTCTAAACACTAAGTCAAATCAGGTCACTTGTCTGTCTCAGACCTCCAACAGTCTCCCTTCCTATTTAATACTGCATTCAAATTAGTTTCCATGGTCTAGTAAGGCCTTGTGTGGCCTGGCCAACCACTCCAATCATGTCCCATTCTCCTGTCCTCTTTGTTGTCTCTCAAATGTTTCTCCAGGTTCCTGCCTCAGAGCATTTGCATGACTTACTTGCTCAGTTCATTCAACAGTTTCTGCTAGGATGATGCCTCATCAAAGGGCTTTCTCTATAATAAAATAGTACTCCCACTCCATCCCACCCTCCTATGACTGTATTTCATGTTATCCAGTGTTTTGTTTTTCATAAAACTTCTTAATACCCTAATGCCTGACTGTGGAAGGGATTCACCAAATATTTCTTGAATTGAAAAAAATACGTATATTTTTTTTTAATGAATGGATGGATGGACAGGTGAATGAATGCACAATTTAATAAGTTAATGGCCATTTTGCTTTTCTCTGCAGCTCTCACAGCATTTTACTATTTTCTAAACAACTTAATATATTCTCTGAAAGGCAAAATAGCTTCCTTCCAGAGCAGGCATTGATGTTGTTTAGTTCAGTTTCCAAATGTTCTAAAAAATTATGGTTGATAGAGCATGTGAGACTTTGTAGTATTTCTACAAATCAAATTTTTTAGACTGGTTCTTACTAGGGAACTATGATATACTACCTCAAGGAAGGAACTGTATGGAAAATCAACTTTGAAACTGTTGGAATTACTTCATTTTTGCCCTATATTTTGAAGCAAAGACTCTGACCTTCAAAATTGTAAGATGAAGGTGAATTATGCAGCACAGCTGTTCAGAGACTGTCACTTACCTATTGCTCTGCCTGGTCATTAAGCCAAACTTTACTGTTTTAAAGTTCCCAACATATGCATATGCTTTATTGATTGTGCACCTGGCATTAACACTTGTGATGATCCTTGGGAAAGGTTGCAGCATCATCTGGGAAAGACCTGGAGTTTACTTATCAGGAGGCAATTTCTAACTTAATGTTTACTGCTTAAAAAGAGTTCCTAGAATAAACAAACTATGATATATACACACAATGGAATACAACACAGTGTTAAAGTATAACGAGGAATCTTTGAATACCTCATAACCTGACAAACCTGGAGGACATTATGCTGAGTGAATTCAGTCAATCACAGGACAAATATTTCATGAGACCACAACTATAAAAAGTCAAGAAAAGATTTACTCAGGGAAAGAAATATTCTTTGAAGTTTACCAAGGGTGGGAGGCAAAGGGAAGGTAAATCAATAACTAAAGAGTAAACATATATTAATCTGGGTGAAAGAAAAGGCAATATATATAATAAGAGGGAGGTCAGCACAACATTGTCAAGGCAAAAGAAGACACTGTGAGGAGCACAAGAGTTAAAGGCAACAAAGGTAAATACTATTACATACACAACCTGGCAGTGACAGTAATAATAATAACCTATGAACAGATACGTAAATAGACACGCAAGCTGAATAGAGGTGGGAAGGTGAATGAGACTACACCCACAAATATAAAGGTTTGACTGAAGATATCGCTACCTATGTATTTATATGCCCTACAAATATATCTGTGAATATAGTAGAGCATACAGGGAGGAAAGTTATAAAACATCTTGTTGTTGTTGTTATGTGCCGTCGAGTCGGCCCCAACTCATAGTGACCCCTCCTTGGGTTTCCGAGACAGTATCACTACGGAAGTAGGATTGCCCAACCTTCCTTCCGAGGAGTCATAACCAAACAGCTTGAGGAAATGAGTACATGGCCTGGGGACTCAGAACCATAGTCTCAGGGGACAATTGGCATAATATAGTCCACAAAGACAAAGTTCTACATCCTACTTTATTGAGTAGCAATTGGAGAACTAAAAAGTGAGGAGCAGTTATTTAAGGAGCAACTGTTGCTCCCTATCCAGAGCAAAGAAGAGTGAACAAAATCAAAGATGCATGTAAACAATTAGTTCAAAGGACTAATAGACCATGTGAACCCCAGCCTCCACAACCCTGAAACCAGAACTAGGTGGTGCTCACCTACCATTGCTGACTGCTCTGAAAGGGATCAAAATGGTAGGTCCTGAGTAGAGTGTGAGAAAGACATGGAACAAAATTCAAAATCATAGGGGAAAAAAAAAGAGCTTACTAGTCTACTTGAGACTGGTGGAACACCTGAAGCTGGCCCTCAGCCATTCTTCACACTTCACCTCTGTGGTTCAACTTTCAGCCAAACTATAAGACAGTCCTATAAGGTGAACAATAACACCTTATAGGGAGGTATGCTCTCCTTAAAACAAGAAATCATGTAAGATCAAAGGGAACATTTGATGATGGATAAGGCTCAGAAGACAGGAAGGGACAAGAAAAAAGGACAAATGGAAATAGGAAACACAGGGAGGAACCAAGAAGAATGGTATTAAACTGTGGGCATTGCAATCAATGTCATGATTCAAAATGGGTATGAACTGTTGAATGGAAAAGCAATTTGCTCTGTAAATTTTCACCCAAATCACAATAAAAAGTTAAATATTTTTCAAGGGCAGAGAGTTAACTCACTTTTATACCCTGGTTCCCACTGGAAAGCTAAGCAATGTGAAGCCATGCCATTTGCACACATTCCTGATATGGCAGAAATCTAACTAGGCTACAGAAGCTAATGGAGAGACAGGTGGCACTGTTGACAATTTGCACAAGACGCTGTGTTCAAGGCTTCTCCTACATAACCAAAAATTCTGCACTCTAGTGCCACTAAAAAAAAGATGCATATAAGCAATAGACTCAATCCCATGTACTTGACTTCTCAAAAGAGACTGTTGACCCTTATTACAGTTCAAATGACCCCAGCAATGTGAATACTATGCCCGAGGTCTATAAATTCAGGATCAATTATAATCCAGCCATTGTTAGTGAAGCTCAGTCCAGTGGTTTGGTGCTAGCTGAGAGCTGAGATCACAGCATATTATGACTGATGGGTAGTGTCCGAGAGAAATCCAGGACAGCAAAATTCTAGTGTCATCTGACAGGTCAATAATGATGAAGATGTTATCATAGCTACAACTGTGCACTGTCTTTTAAATGAGATGTGCTTGAGGGCAGTTTTTCCAAACTCCAGAAGAAATGGTCCATAAAATGTGTTTTAAAAATACATTTTTCTCTGGTAAGATGGAAGAATAGGCAGACAAGTGACACAGACCCTCTTCAACAAAGAAAAGAAAAACCAATTGACAGAGATACAGAAGATAATCCTGGAGTCCTGAGCTTTGAAAGGAACTATACAGAAATGGATTAGGCACCAACTAGTGGAAAAACCTGAATGAAAACAGTGAGTACAGAGACTGTCAGCTACTCTAATGGGACCAACAGCCTGAATATTTCCAAGTGGTGTTGGGACCTGTGAATTGACCTAAAGATCAACCCTGGTCACCAAGGGCTGCAGGGACAACTGCTCTGGTGGTCTATGCCTAGGAAGGGAAACAGCAAGGAGGGAGACAACCTGAGCTGTTGACTTTCTGCTGTCTGGGTACAGCCATTTTGATTGTTTACACATGGCAGCCATTTTGGATATTTAAAGTCACTGAGGGCACAGCCATTTTGAATGTTTAGAAGCAGTGACCATTTTGGATACTTAAAGTGATCGAGGGTGAAGCCATTTTGAATCTTAACAAGTGGTAACCATTTTGGATTTTAAAGTGATAGCATTCTTATTTGGATTCCAGAGACCTAAGAATAGGCTCCGTTTGCCAGGGTCGACAAAGACATACAAGAGGCTGACAAAAGGAAAGGAGATAGGAGGTGAGTGTATAAGTGCTGTCAACTAGTGAATAGAGGAGCACAGTACCCCGCTTGTGTAGATAACATACAAACAAAGCAAAGTGGAGGGAACACTGCAAAAAAAAAAAAAAGAAAATGCATTGAGCCATGTCACTTTAAAAAATAAATACATTTTTCTAAAGTTCCAATCTACAGATTCAAATTCTATAGATCCAAATATTCCAGGAGTCTAATAAAGATTTATACATGATTCTGATGCCCAGGCAGTTTTGTGAGCCTCCAATTTAGAGTATAAGAGATAATTTAATGAATATAAGTTGCATGACATTTACAATAGAAGCATCCCAGAAATAAATCTCTTGTCTTTAATAAATCTACAATTTCTATTCATCTAAAGGTCTATTAAGTTTTGAATCTTTGCCTTTTAATCTATTTCTTTACTTCTTTCATAATCCCACCTGTATGTCAGGTATGTTCTCACTGCTGGAAATCAAAAGCCAAAGTTCTTATATTAAGGGATCAGACAATCTAAAGGGATAGGAAAGCCTGTACCAACTTCTAAGTATGGCAGATTGAATACACATGTTTATCTCCACTTTCCTCTGCAACCCTGAATATTTAAAAAGTATAAATCCATAAGGACAAAGAGAATGGGAAATGATACACAAACAAATAAGAGATGTCTGCAAAATTTTGGCGGATGAAAAACTAATAGATGAGTGTCACTGACAGCAGAGTGGAGAAAACTGGAATTTAAGTGTCAACAGGAAGGAAAACATTAAAAAATAGAGTGATTCACATTGTATAACCTCCAAAAAGTTCAGAAATTCATTAAGTATCACCAAATATGGAGTTAAGGGAGGGACTGAAACAGGAAGATGAATTGAAAGTCTGTATGATAAAAACTGAGACCTCACATATCTTCCTCAAGCCTAAGAAGCTGAGTAGTTTTCCCTCCTTACTTCACCTGGTTAGAATGGTAACTGGCTAGGTTTGACTAGGACTTGAGGGATAGCTGAGGGCAAGTATGTCCTATCGAACACAGAGGGAATAAGTGGAAGTCTCTAATATGAAATCCAGGAACTAAAAAACTACCAGAAGAAAAAGAATTTTAGAAAGCAGAGAAAATGCTGGCATCAAAGTAAACGCTGAAAAAGCTTTAATTCATACCTTCAGAAAAATCAGGGAAGCTATTGCATCTCTGCAAAATCATATGGTAAATGACTCCTTGATAACCAGTCACATTTGTCCTCTTTGTTGTGCAAATGGGCAAGTTACCTGGCATCTCTTAACCATAATTTCCTTATTTATAAAATGAATGAGATAATGCATGAGATAAAATGCTTAACATGGTATGTGGAAATGGTGTTCAGCAAACATTAACAGATTTTATTCACTCCCAACCTTCCAGAAAAGAATGCTCGTGGCACAACAGGTAAGCACTCAGCTGTTAACCAAATGTTGGTGGTCCTATCTCATCTGTAGGCTCCATGATGAAAAGACCTGGTGATGTGCTTCCATAATTATTTGGGAAAAAAAAAAACCCACTGCTGTCAAGTCGTTTCTGACTCATAGTGACACTATACAAAAGCAGACTGCCACATCTTTCTCTTGCAGAACTGCTGGTGGATTTGAACCACAGACCTGCTCATGGGCATATGACTGCTTTAACCACTGTGCCACTAAGGTTCCTTGATCCTTAAAGATTACAGTCTATGGAGCAGTTTTACCCTGATACATGGGGTCATTATGAGTCCAAAATTTACAGGAAGCCACCTGACAACAAACATCTAGGAGTTCCTGGGTGGTATAATTCAGCCAGTATCAGACTACCCAGTGAGCAATGTAAGCAAAGTTTTATTTGGGTTTACTTACTAATCTGTAGTGAACCACTTTACATTTTTTCACCACACCAAAGATTCTGCTTCTAGGTATGGCTGGCATCTGTCTCTTTCCCAACCCCACAGCACATGCCTGCAGAATCAAAGCCTTTTCTCGAATTTACAATCCTTGACAGGGCTGGAGTACCCAGCAAGCAAGGTCAGTATGGGCTTACTTGTGCTTACTCACTAATTTCAAGTAAACAATTTCACATGTGGTGGTGAAACCCATGTGAAATTGTTCATACAGCTTAGTAAGTAGCACAAATAAACCTGTGCTTACCTTACTTGTTGGGTAGTCCACCCTGAGTTAAGTACTTGTCTAGCAAAAGATTGGCTCTTCTGAACACACTCAGAGGCACCTACAAATAAAGACCTAGGATCTGCTTCCAAAAAGTCACAACCTTGAAAACCCTATGGAGAGTTCTACTTAAGGAGTTGCCATAAATTGGAATCAACTCAACCAGATTTTTGGTTAAGTTCGGTCCAATCATCAGCTCAGACTTGCTTTCTTATCCAGATTAGTTTAACTAAAATCTCTAACTCACCATTTACTTTCTTACTAATCACTTACAGTCATTTACCTATCTCTTGTTCCCTCTGTTTTTCCTGCTGGACTCTGTAACTTCCCTTCTTAACTCTATTCCTCATCCTATCTCCCAGCATTTGCAGTGAGAACTAGTTCAAAGGCACCTGAATTATTCAGTATTTGACAAACACATACAATTTGGAATCTTGCTAATATGGCTTTAAAATAAAAATTACCTGTGAGTAATTTCTCACATACTTTAGTCATGTTGTCAGAAGAAACTATTTCCCAGAGGATGTCATGCTTGGTAAGGCGTAGAGTTGACAAAAGGGGGGAAGGCCCTCAATGAGATGGATTGACACGGTGGCAGCAGCAATGGGCTCAAGTATAGCAAGAATCAGGGAGCTGGCTCAGGACCAGGCGGTGTTTCGTTCTGCTGTGCATAGGGTCGCTATGAGTCGGAGACGACTCAACGGCACCTAACTACGACAACAACAATTTCATGCTAAACTCAACACTGGCCAGAGCTTGAATAGATTAATGTAAAATTACCCTTGGTGATTCTTATTAAGACATACGTAAACATCCGGTTGGGCATAGTACAGTGATTAAATAGTTAAAATCATTTTGCTCATTACTAATGAATAACTGGTCAGAATCACTTGCATACTCAAAATCAATAAACTGAGACTGTTTCACTTTGAATTTTGAGAGAAACAAGGGATTTATTCCCTCATGTTTCATGCTATAGCATCAAGAAATTATTAAAGGATTTAGCAATACTGAATCTGAAAACTACTGTAACGGCTAGAGAGAGGAGCACAGTCTGTGGGGCTTAGCTATGGACCCCTACCGAGCCAGGGGGATCAGCTCCCGCAGAATTGCAAAACTGACAAAGCTTAATTTAGGAGCTCCCAGCCTTTTTGTGATACACTTTCCTGATCCCTATAAAGAAACAAAAATTCAAACCTACTGAATCAATACAAACTCATGGCAAACCCATAGTGATGCCATGGTTTTGCAGAGTAGAACTGCTCCACAGAGTTTTCAATGGCTATGACCTTTCTCCTGAAGGGTCCCTGGGTGAATTCAAACCACCAGCCTTTGCAGTTAGTAGCCAAGCACTTACCCATTTGTGCCTCCAAGGGAGTGCATCTATAGGGGTTTTTTTCTAATTTCCTTTCTTCTCCCTCTAGTGGTCAGGACTTTTTAAGCCATTAAAATTCCTCAGGGAAAAATATCTGGTCATTAGTCACTCAAACTTCAGTATGTGCAAGGCTTAATGTGTAATGCCTCTTAAGGCAATTTGGATTTTAACAAAACAATATTAAAATGTAAAATTTCAGAAAAAAAATTCATTAGCTAAAAGATAATTTGGGAAAAACATGGAGACTCTTTTTCATTCCCAAAATTGCATTACTTATGCTATCACTTACAGTTGTAAGATTGTCCCTATTTTTCAATTCTAAGCAAACCTTACAATTGCCTATTTTCACATCTGATTTTCTTGAAAAGTGTGTTTTTTCTTATGTCAAAGGAGAATGGCTGAAAAAAATTCATGAGGATCTTGGAGAGAAATGCATGTCAATGTTAGAAAAAATATTAAATAATTATTTTGGTTTTCTAATGTAAAAAAGTCAAAGATTTATTGCCAAATGTTTAAAATCAAGCAAAGTATCCACCTACTCCTCACTTATTGACTTTCTTATTATCCAACATTTTGCCATTTACAACAACAGTAAAATATATCCTATCTGACTATTTTGTGCATTAATGACATACATCTGACAGTAATGAATGCTGAAGTGTGAGGCAAAAGTAATGCTGCTGAGATGGTTAAGTTTATGTGTCAACTTGGCTGGGTCATGATCCTCAGTGGTTTGGCAGTTATATAATGATATAATTTGACAGTTGTGTAATGATATAGTCATTCCCCACTTTGTGATCTGATGTGGTCATCTTCCATTTTCACATAACATCAACTTTTGCATAACTCCCTGGTCTTTGGAAGTTAACCATGTCAATAAGTGAAGTGTGGATGCATACAGACCTTATGCCACAAAGCAGTACTAACTTTTATATTGCCTGGTAAGATCAGTTGTCCAAAGCCACTTGAGGTATAGTAGAAATAAAAATAAGTTGTAAAATGTACCATGACTTCTGACAAAATTAATATATAATCACATGAAATCACTCTGGGTAGTTAGTTAATATCATCAGGAAAAACACTTTGAAAATACATGTCAGTGTGTCTTACCAAAATGAAGTAAAGTTAAAATATGAATCTGAAACCACTTAGTAAACTCTTATTTACTAATCTCAAGTTTCTGAAGGCCTAGCACTTGTTGAGTACTGTGCTAGATGATAGAGCTGTTAATAGGTGATATAGTCTCTGCCTCCCAAGAACTCACAGTCTGGTGGAATGACAGTCATATAAATGATATCACTATAAAATGATGAGTTCTATGAGAAAGGAAAGTATAGGATATGATAGGGCCCAGAGTAAAAGATCTACCCTCCAGACTCAGGAAAAGGCCAGGATTCTAATCAGAGGAGCAAGACCAGGTAGGGTAGCACTAAAGAGGAGGACTTGGGGATATGAGTTTAAAAGGAGACTTGAAGCCAGAAAATGAATCCACAAGGTGTAAGCAAAAGAGAAGTGGCAAATATCATTACTAAAATGTCCAAACCAAGTGAAAGGTCTAAGATGTCCACTGCCTATTGGGCAGACACTTAGTTGAAGCTCAAGTGGATGAAGAGAACTTGAGGGGATCTAAAAGTAAAGGTCAGGGATTTAGACTTGGTTTGATTTGGATCCAGATCAGACCAGTTGCCTTTATGTTGATCCCAATTTATGGCAACCTCAAGCCTGACATAGTAGAACTGTGCTCCACAGTGTCTTCAGTGCCTTGATTTTTCAGAAGTAGACCACCAGACTTTTCTTCCAGGGCACCTCTGGGTGAACTCGAATATCCAGCCTTTTAGTTTATCAGTCAAGTGCATTAATTCTTTGAACCACCCAGGTATAAGACTTAGATACAAAAGAATAAAATTTCCCATTCCCTTTGCCAAAAATATTCCTCCCTCAAAACTTGACAAGACTGGTTCCTTCTCATTGGTAAAATATGAAGGAGCACTCCCATGTCACTGTGTTTTATTTTCTTTGTAGCTTTTAACTATAATTGAAATTATCTCAATTATTTAGTGATTTCCTTCTTGTAAATTCTAAGAGGTGCTATTTCACAGGGAGCATTTAATAAACACTTGTTCAATGATTGTTGAATAAAGAAAGCTAGGGCCTAGGGACAAGGCAGAAAGACAGTGAATTGGGAAACACAGCAGGTTGGTAGGGGCCTGTGAGATGAAGCACAGTCTCAGGTGATTGAAAATTGAAAAAGACTAGAGTGGGTTCAAATTTTGGTCATTTTTAGAAATTGCATTCAGTTCTTCCTTATACAGAGCCGGATTTTTAAAAATGTTCTTCTGGATTTGTTTGTGATCTCAAACTTAGCTTATATGATCAAGGAGAGATCATTTCTAAGACATCAGCACACTAATACAAAATTGGTCTCAGGGTCTTTCTTAATACTATCCTATGTCTTCAGTCTGAGATATTGCTATGTGCATTGTATCTGATGAGTTTGTTTTATCTCCCTCCAATGTATACATATTAGAAGGTCACATTTGCTCTTTGATTCAATAAACCCTTTAGAAGAAATAAAAATCCTTGTGGTGTTAGCTGTCCTTTCTTATACTTTCAAGAGTAGGCTTGTGTTCTCACGATGTCTGGGATAATTCTTCAGTCCAGAGAGTGACAGACTAGATTGAATTAGCTTTGGTTCTTTCATCACTAATTAGGAGGCAAAGCAGACCTGCCTCACGGCACACAGACATGGACTCTGTTCCCACAAACAGCCTAATGAAGGGATTGTAGCCTTGGCTAAGAGATGTCCTTACGTGATCTCTAGCTGGAATTCACGTTAAATGGTGGGCTTTTCAAGGGCAGGAAATTTGCCTCACTCTCCTTGCTAGTTCAGTTGCCTAACTCAGATTAGTTTCCAACACATAATAGCTTCCCAACAAATATTTGTATAAACCAATGCATTGCTACAAAAGAAATTTCTGGAAGTATATTTCTGCATTCTGCCCTTAGCCCTGTTTTGTTTGCTATTTTTATCAGTGTATTAAAGAGACATGCTTATCAATTTTTAAAAGGATACAAACTGAAAGAGATACCTCATAAGATGGTTTATGAAATAAATCATCAAAATTGAATAGAAAGATTGACTCTAATTAACAGGATAAATTTTAATAATGGTATATATTTACTCTCATATATAGATGAAATTACACAATTGTGAATTGAAGCAAACCCAATTAACAACAGTTTATGTGAAAAATATTTAGATCATATCTTTGTCTATAAACTTATTGTTATTAGATGCCATTGAGTCAGTTTCGACTCATAGTGACCCTATGTACAAGAGAACAAAACACTGACCAGTTCTGCACAATCCTCACAATTGTTGCTATGCATAAGTCCATTGAGGCAGCCACTGTGTCAATCTATCTCATTGAGGGTCTTCTCCGTTTTTGCTGACCCTCCACTTTGCCAAGCATGATATCCTCCAGGGACTGGTCGCTCCTGAAAACATAACCAAAGTACAAGAGATGTTATTCTTGTTGTTGTAGTTGCTGTTGAATTAGCTCTGATTCATGGAGACTTCATATACAACAAGAGAAAACATTGCTCAGTCCTGAACTGTCTTTACAATTGTTGGTATGTTTTAGCCCATTTTTGTGGCCAGTGTGTATTTTGAGAGCCTTCTAAATGAGGGGGATCAAAATCTATCACTATACTGGACAATATTCTTTTTTGATCTTTAGGGTTTTTATTGGCTCATTTTTAGAAGTAGATGGCCAGGCCTTTCTTGCTAGTCTGTCTTAGTCTGGAAGCTGCACTGAAACCTGTTACCATGGGCAACCCTGCTGAAAAGTGAAATATTGGTGGCATAGCTTCCAGCATCATACCAACATGCAACTGCCACTTATGACAAACTGACAGACGGGTAGTAAGTGGTATATGATTCTAGTTGCTGTATTTTAAGATATAGTCTAGCAAATTAGAGCAGTGCTTCTCAGACTTTAATGCTCATACAAATCATTTTGTTAATAGGTGTGAGGTGGAACTTGAGCGTCTATATTTCTAACAAGCTTCCAGGTGATGCGACTCCTGCTGCTGGGGCACAGAGCAGTTTTTGAATAGCAAGAAACTAGTCTCTTTTCAAGGAGCCCTGGTGGTACAATGGTTAAGCAATTGGCTGTTAACCAAAAGGTTGATGGTTTGAACCCATCAACTTCTCCACAAGAGAAAAATGTGGAAGTCTGCTTCTGTAAAGATCACAATCTTGGAACCTCTAAAGGATAGTTCCTATCTGTTAAGTCAGAATTGACTCAATGACAATGAGTTTGGTTTGGGCATATATCGAGAGTCACTGGGTAGTGAAACAATTAAACACACTTGGCTTCTAACCAAATGAGGTTCATTCAAGTCCACCTAGCAAAGCCTCATAATAAAGGTCTAGCGATCTAGTTATGAAAAATCAGCCACTGAAAACCCTATGGAGCACGGTTCTACTCTGACATACATGAGGTCGTCATGAGTTAGAATCAACTTGACAGCATTTGGTTGGTTGCTGTAGTGTATATCCAGAGAAGATCCCAGGAACCTGAAAATCAAGCCAAGAGTTCAATGAATTGGATTATTTAACATGGAGAAGATTTCCATGATGGGGACTTGCTTTCAGTCCTCAAATTTTGAATAACTGTTATAGAATAAAAAAACAAACTTGTGCTTTCTTGTCATCAAAGGCAAATGCAGGAGTGGATGGAGTTACAGGAGGGAGATTTTTACTAAATATAACAAAGCATGTTCTAATAGATGGAGCCATTCTGTGATGGACAGAGCTGCCTCCTAACCTTGGATGTGTCCCTGCATTAAAAATATATAAGCAGAAGCTGGCTAATTGTCAGTCAGACATAAAATGATGATTCTTATGTGGGTGAGAGGATGGACTTGAAAATATTTAACATTCCTTGAAACTCTAGGATGCTGTGAATCTATCTGCATCTTCTCTCTCCTTAATGGCTTTCCTTCAGCTTATAGTTCCAGGAGCATGAATTCACTGCATCTTCCATCTGATGGGAAATTGAATGTGAAAATACTTTGCAATGTGTGTGTGTGTGTGTATAAACCCACTGACATCAAATCAATTCCAGCTTCGAGTGACCCTATAGGTCAAAGCATACTGCCCCATAGAGTTCCCAAGGTTGTAAATCTTTATGGAAGTAGACTGCCACATCTTTGCCTATGGAATGGCTGGTGGTCAACAGCCTTTTGGTAAGCAGTCAAATGCTTTAACTACTGTGCGACCAGACACTCCGAAAAATATAGAGCACCTTATAAAATACAAGTTTATATGGAGAATTTTGTGTTACCCCATTAATTTTCTTTCATTTGTATGTATCTGGTTGCCAATTTAACATGGAATTTTCTTGGATCAAGACTATATTCAGCAAATGGGTATTTATTCAATTATGAATAAAAGTCGTATTTCATACTAATGAGGCTAGGGAAGGTTGTTATATAGTTGGATGTGTTACAAAGCAGTGTGACACTTTCAGCATTTTATATATTTAGAATTTCTAAGGGTGATTTAGTTATAATCTACCATGGAAACTGAGAGATAAATTAGTTGCTATCTGAAGGTCACTTTCAAACCTAAGGTTGGAGGAAATTTCAACATATCCTTTAAAATCTCAATGGAACTTTCTCTTCTTTTCTGTTGTGTCTGTAAATTGATTGTGTGGCTCCGATATTTCTCAAGCTTTACATTTCAGGACAATTTTTAGAGAATTGGCATCCTGAAACACAGTGAAGGTACTTCATTAGGTTTATTACAGGAACTGAATCAATGTCTTAGTGGCCTGAGGCAGGCCGGCAGTGCCATCTAATTAGTGATGGAAGAACCAAAGCTAATTTAATCTAGACTGTCACTCCTGGGACTGAAAGATTGCCTTGGTCAAGTCTCAGGGGATTATAGCACCAGAACAAGCCCCAAAACACACTGATGTGAAACCATTAATTCCTTCCTCCCTCTTCCCAAAAGTAGTTCCAAAGACAGCAAATTTGATGGGGATGATTGCCACACTCAGATGACTGACACCTTCAAAAGAAAAATAAATAAATAAATAGTGTATTCACGGGAATCTGCTATTTTCTTTTGGCATGAGGTATCAACCTGTGTTATTGTTCTCCTAGACTTGAGACAAGAACACTAGTGAAAGAGACCACATTCCCTCACATAATTACCCAAGGAGGGGTCACTCTGAGTTGGGACTGACTCAATAGCAGCGAGTTTGGTTTGGTTTTTGGTTTAGGTCCATTTCTAAGGAGCCCGGGTGGTGCAGTGGTTAAAGCACTCAGTTTCGAACAAAAAGGTCACAGTCTAAACAGACCAGAAAAAGATGTGGCAGTCTGCTTTTGTAAAGATTTGCAACCTTGGAGACTTTATGGGGCATTTATACGCTGTACTGTAGGGTAGTTGTGAGTCGGAATTGACTTGAGGACTGTGGGTTTGGGTTTGGTTTGAAGGTCCATTTTTAAAATGAGGAAAACCCAAAAACCAAACTAAACTCACTGCCATGGAGTTGGTTCCGACTCATAGCAACCCCTGCTTGGGTTTCGGAGGCGGTATTTCTACGGAAGTAGATTGCCCAGTCTTCCTTTGAGGAGTGGCTGGTAGGTTTGAATCACCAGACTTCTGGTTAGCATATGCCTTAGGCACTATGCCACCAGAGCTCCCAAAAATGAGGAAAGGACTAAACAAAACCCACTGACATCAAATTGATTCCAACTCATGGTGACCTCACGTGTTGCAGAGTAGAACTGTTCCATAGAGTTCTTTGGCTACAATCCTTACAGAAACAGATAGCCAGGCCTTTCTTCCCCAGTGCTGCTGGGTGGGTTCAAACTGCCAACCTGGGTGACTAGGAGCATAGTCTGAAGCATTTCATCAGTCTCTATCCTGCCAGTAATCCTGAATTTTATTCCACATATTTCCTCCCACTCTGTCCAGGATCTCAAACATTTATGCCTTTCCAAGTGGTTGGCATTGGTAGCCAAGTACTATCAAGGTCATGTAGGCTGAGGTTCTCATGGTCCCTTGAAGTAATGGTTTCTGTGCTCCTTTGATTTTCTTCCCTCTTCTTTACTCCAGACAAGGAGAAGCTAGTAGTTACAACTTAGATGGCTGCTCACAAGTTTTTAAGACCCCAGTTGCTACTTACCAAAGTAGGATGTAGAACAATGGTGTTGTGTACTATGTTGTGCCAGTTGACCTTGATATCCCCCACAACCATGGTCTTGAGCCCTCAGGCCCAATGACTCACTCCTTCAAGGGACTTTGTTGTGGCTAAGATGTTATCCTAACTTTGTCCCCTGTTAGCTCTATAATGCATATTGACATTTTTATAACACATACAAATATGTATGTAGGAATATCATCTAACAAATCTATGTATGGTCGTGGGTGCATTCTTCTTGCCTGTCTACTTATGTATCTACCTGTAAATTAGTGTTTGCTATTACTGACAATAGAGCATTGCACATATAATAGTATTTTCTCACAGTTCTGGAAGCTAAAAGCCCAAATCAGGGTCATGGCCATGTTGATTCCTTCTGTGGGCCTCTCTCCTAGTTTCTTATGACATCCAAAATGTTTTGCTGCTTATAGATGCCTCTTCCTTCATGCTTACATAGTGTCTTGTCCTATGGTCCTCTATGTCTATTCTGATCTTTCTCTACTATTCAAAAGATACTATTCAAATGAAATTAGATTTAGGACCCATTCTACTCTTATATAATCTCATTAATATACAGAAGAAAGCTCCTATTTCCAAAAAGGATCATATTTATAGGTACAGGGGTTAGGACTTTAACATAGTTTTGGGGGAGGGACACAATTCAGTATGTAACATGGTATTATAAATAGGAGATATTACATACCAGTAAATTAGTCACATATTCTTTCTCATTTTTATTAAGAATTTTCACAATCTTGACATTGTATCACTTCCTTATCTAGCCTTATTGATTTGATATGCTAGGTTCACTGGGTATTTTTTGTTTTCCTTTGTTTTCACTGAAATGAAAGAATTGTATATAATTGAAGAAAAAAAAAATCATTGCCATTGAGTCCAATCCAACTTATAGCAACCCCTCCTTGAGTTTCTGAGGCAGTATCACTATGGAAATAGATTGCCCAACCTTCCTTCTGAGGTTCATATCTTAATAACAAATGACTCTGTTGTTTTTGTTAAGTTCCACTGAATTCATTCCAACTTACAGTGACCCTATGTAAAACAGAAGAAAACGTACCTGGTCCTCTACCATCCTTACCATCACAGCCACTGTGTCAATCCATCTGATTGAGAAACTTCCTCTCATTCATTGACCTCTATTTTACCAAGCATGATATCCTTCTCCAGGGATTGGTCACTTCTGACAACATGACCAAAATATGGGAGAAGTCTGGCCATTCTCATTTCTAAGGAACATTCTGGCTGTACTTCTTCTGAGACAAATTTCTTTTTTCTTCTGGCAGTCCATGGTATATTCAATGTTCTTTGCCAACATCATAATTCAAAGGCATCAATTCTTCTTTAGACTTCCTTAGTCATTGTGGTCTAGTTTTCACATGCATATGAGGTGATTGAAAATATCATGGCTTGGATCAGATACACCTTAATCCTCAAAGTAACATCTTTGCTTTTTAATACTTTAGAGAGTTGTTTTGTTTTGTTTTTTTACAGCAGGTTTTCCCAGTGCAATATGTCTTTTGATTTCTTGACTGCTGGTTCCATGGGCAATCATTGTGAATCAAGTAAAATGAAATTCTTGGCAGTTTAATCTTTTCTCTGTTTATCAAAGTATTGTTTATTGGCCCAGTTGTGAGGATTTTTGTTTTCTTTGTGTTAAGGTTTAATCCTTACTGAAGGCTTCAATCATTGATCTTCGTCAGGACATTCTTCAAATCCTTTTACCTTCAGCAAGCAAGATTGTATCATCTGCCTATCACAGGTTGTTAATGAGTCCTCCTCCAATCCTGATGCTGCACTCTTCTTCATATAATCCAACTGCTCAGAGTATTTATTTTCTCAGCATACAGATTGAATAAGTATGATAAAGGATACAAACCTGATGCACACCTTTCCTGATTTTAAACTATGCAGTACCCTCTAGTTCTGTTTGAACAACTGCCTCTTGCTCTATGTTCAGGATCCTCATGAGCACAATTAAGTGTTCTGTAATCCCCATTCTTTGTAATGTTATCTATAATTTGTTATGATCTATACCCACCAGCCACTCCTTGGAAGAAAGGTTGAACAATCTACTTCCATGGTGATACCACTTCGGAAACCCAAGGAGAGGTCTCTATGAGTTGGGTCCAACTCGAAGGCACGTAACAACAACAACATATAGTCAAATGCCTTTGCATAGTCAATAAAACACCTTCTAGTGTTCTCTGCTTTCAGCCAAACTTCTTCTGACATCAGCAATGATATCCCTCATTCCACATTCTCTTCTGAATCCAGCTTGAATATGAATCCAACTTGAATATCTGAAAGTTGTCTGTTGAGGTACCACTGCACGTATGACCCTAGGCAATTTTCCTCCTCTGCAATTTGGGAAAATAATACCTGTGCCATAAATGGTTGTAAAAACCAAATGTAGCTCATATATTTAAAACACCTAACCAAATTTAGGACTCTTAGGTTGTTACCAGTTGCTAGTTCTTTCCCCATAACTATCCAGTAAATCAAGTAATTTTTGTTACCTACTATGACCTGATTCTTAGTTCTCCCTTATCCAGGAGCAGGGTAAGTTGCCATTTTAAAATAGAGCTAAATTTGTTTTTAGTGTTACCATAACAATGTTGCATGCTTTTTCCAACTCCAACTTTAATATTTAAAAGTGTCATGGATGATTCTGAGATACATATATCCTCTTCTCTGTTTCTAAACCAAGAGGCTGATTATATATGTATCCATGTTTTTACCAGGGAGTGTGAGGAAATGATTCATAAAACCTTCAAAGACTGAGATATACTAACTGAAAGGAAAATTAATTAAACTTTAATCAATACTGTTATAGTTTTTAGTTATATGAGTCATGTGTGTGAATGATCTGAATCTATGATCAGGTTTTGAAATTTCTTTCTGATTTATTTCACCATTGTTGAATTGATGTCAATAACATTTTAAATGAAACTGAGCATTTCATTAAATTTATACCAGCAAATAAGGCAAGACTTTTTGAGAAGTGCAACAGCCCTTAGATGAAATACTATTGATGCTTTCCAATCAATATTCCTAATAATGCACACAGAAAAACTGTATAGTTCTCTATGGGGGAGGAAATCAATATGTCTTGAGTAGTTCAATGCAATCAAGAAAAAGAACTGCAGGAAATTGCATATTTTTACTACAGTTGTTGCCTTTCCATCTTTCTTTTTGTTTTCTATTATTAGTCAAATGATTTTCATAGCCAATTCAATCATCATTCTACCCTTGGCCCCTGTGAATTTAATGTAATTCTATATTCCCCACCAGGCGGAGACATAACTTTAAAAATCAGCTAATTGACCAAGACTAATTACCGAGAAGACATCTTAACATTTACTTGTTTTAGTGGCTTCCTACATGAAAAGTTTCTATATTCATTCTGGATATTTTAGTCTCCTCTAGTGGACTCTCCCCCAAAACACACAAAGACAAAATCTGTCAATTGATGCTGCCTGAATAGGCTCAGGCCACTGCAGTCACCACTGCAACGATGTAATACAAGACTTAAATTTCCCATAACTCAAGGTCTCATTTTTATGATACACAAACTCATCATTGTCTGCCAAGGCTCAAAAGACTGATTATTGCTTACAGAATGATTGGGTCTTCTCAGAGAAAACCTGACATATAAATACACCCTTACCCTTTATCCTCTTTTCTGCCTATCTAAATTTTACCCTTTACTTTAGATCAGAATAATCTTACTTTCACAAAACTGTCCCTGATTATATTTGCTACATGTTCTCTCTATTTATTTTGATGTTTTATCAGATATATTCCCTATATTGTTGCATGCTGTGGAGTAGATTCCAACTCATAGCGACCCTGTAGGACAGGGTAGAACAGCCCCACAGAGTTTCCTAGGCTACAATCTATTTGTTGTTGTTGTTAAGTGCCGTTGAGTCATTTCCAACCCATAGCGACCCTATGCACAGCAGAACGAAACACTGCCCGATCCCGCGCCAGCCCCACAATCCCTGCTATACTTGAGCCCATCATCACAGCCACCGTATCAATCCATCTCCTTGAAGGCCTCCCCCTCTTTCGTCGACCCTCCACCCTACCAAGCATGACATCCTTCTCCAGGGAATGGTCCCTTCTTACAACATGACCAAAATAGGTG
>NW_006921623.1:15327103-15331118 GCF_000298275.1 Orycteropus afer afer | reverse complement strand
CATTGCAGCTTTGACTTCTTCCTTCATTACCATCGGTTCTAGATCATATGCTACTTCCTGAAATGGATGAAGATCGATCAGTTCTTTCTGGTACAGTGACTCTGTGTATTCCTGCCATCTTCTCTTGATGTTTCCTGCATCATTCAATATTTTGCCCATAGAATCTCTCAATATTGTAACAATCTATAGAGGATCATATAAAAGAACAATTAAAAATTCATCTTTAAAGTAAGGTGATTTGAACCCTGACCCTGATAGAAGCAATGTGGCTTTGGAAAAATTATTAAGTCTCTGTAAACTTCAATTTCCTCATCTTTAAAGTGAAAATAATGATATCTACTTCATGAAGTTGTTGTGCAAATTAAATAAGCATTTAGCAGTGCCTAGAAAAAATGTGAACACTTAATTACTATAATATTATATAATACCAATTATATTTTATAATACATATTACACCTTTTCTTTATATCTAATGTCTTTGCTCTAAGGAAAAGGAGTTTTTACAAAATGTATGACTGATACAAGCTATCTAATATATTAGCCTACTTGAAAGATTTAACATGATGAGCCTGAACTAACATGATATGAATATAATCTTGTGATTAGTTTTAGAAAGCAATTGCATGATTATAGAATGGGCTTAGGGGAAGCTGGCTTAGTGTTTCTTATGAAAAAAGTAAAAATTTAGTTGACTATTACTTCAATATGAGTCAACAGTATGACATAGCTACTTAAAACATTAAGGGTGTTATAAACATTTTCTTTCTGCCTGGACTTGTCTTTTATCTTTTGTTATCCAGACTGTTTAAATCCTTATGAGCTCATTGTTATTGCTGTTGTTGTGTGCTGACAAGTCAATTCCAACTCACAGCAACCCTACATGACAGAATAGAACTGCTCCACAGGGTTTGTTAGGCTGTAATCTTTACCAAAGCAATCACATGTCTTTTCTCCAGCAGAGCCCCTGGGTGGGTTCGAACTGCCAACATTTCAGTTAGCAGCTGAGTAATTAACCAGTGTGCCACCAGCTTGATATTTATAACATGAAAGGAAATAGTCATAGTATATTATACAGGAATGCAGTAGAGACTAGCTAGCCGTGTCCTGAACCCAATTTTTCTCCTCCTAGGTACACATTTCCCAGGCTTTTTTGCAGATAGGTGTGGCCATGTCATTTTATGACACACTATTTCAGGCTAGGTTCATGAAAAACTGTTCATATGTTTCCTTATCTTTTTAAATTTTTCCACCTTGATACAGATGAGCCTGGTGACCCTGGAACTCATGTTTCATAGATAGCAAAAGTATGACGTGGAATGAACCTGGGGTCCAGAATTAATGCTGTGAAGAGAGTCATTCAACACTCAGGGAAACCAAAACCAAATCAAACTCACTGCCGTCGAGTTGATTTCAACTCATGGTGACACCTCCTTAGGTTTCCGAGGCGATATCACTAAGGAAGTAGATGGCCCAATCTTCTTTCTGGTCAGGGGAAAGTCCATGTTAAATTTTTATAAGCCAGTGACATCTATTGTGTTTGAGCCATCTCCATGTTGTGATGTGCTTATTATAACTGCTAGCATACCCTACTAATTCAACTGATCTGCATAGATATCCGTAGTATTTGTTTGGATTAGTGAGTCATATTTTAAGAGAGATATTGGCAAGTTTGACATTTTCAGAGATAATTTAACTTGTTAAGATGCTTAAGAATCACCTGGAGAGTTTTCAAAGTACACAAGATTAAAATAAAATAAAAAGCCTCCTAGGTGATTCAGATGTCTATGGTAAGTTAAGAAGCACTATTTAGAATGATAGGAGCTCTGGAAGCATAGTGCCTAAGGTACTTGACTGCTAACCATAAGACTGGTGGTTTAAACCCACCAGCCACTCCTCGGAAGGAAGATGGGACAATCTACTTCCGTAGTGAAACTGCCTCAGAAACCCAAGGAGGGGTAGCTACGAGTCGGGTCCAACTCAACAGCACATAACAACAACAACAACAACATTTAGAACAATGACATTGCCAGAAAGATCAAACAAGTGGGGGATGGTTGACCTAGGAAACAGAAACATGAAGATAGCTTTCTTCAAATATCTGAAGGACTGGCATGAGAAATAGACTTCCGTTTGAACTGTGAATCTGGAAGAGAATTTTCAGAATCAATGGGTACAAGTTACAGAAAAGGAAATTTGCATCCATTCAAAGGAAAAATGCTATGATAATTATACAGTAAAGCTGTGTGAGCCAGAACTTGATGGAACTACCTTGTTTTTCTAGGTCTCACAAGTTTTTCGTCATAGACAAGATGCAGTCTTACTGCACTGTTTATCACTCATTGTAGTGGAAAATATTTGTTTTCCTTCTTCGACAGGTTTCCACCTGGTTCTGACTTTCTTAGGTTTTCTGTAGTTGTTCAAACAAGAACCACATGCTTTTAGAATAATGGGTTTACCCCTTCTTCCAATATCTAAGCAGGTATGATGTAATAGTATCATTAGTATAATGATCTTCCACAATTATTATTTCATCCAAACCTCATACCCCTTCTGTGGGACAAGGCAAAGTCAGTCACATGCCCTTTTTTAAAAATACATAAGGAAATTAATAGCATAATCTTAACACTACCTGCCCCTTGTCACAGAGCCAGGAAACAATGCTGGTGAAACTTACATCCCTATCTTCAGACTCAGAGACTAGTAAATCTCCACTAACCATATCCATTTGGATGGACCTTTCCAAATTTAAGGTTCTTTAAAAAAATGTTTGGGAGCTCCTCCGTGGCAGGGATTCTACCTTATCCTTCTTATAATTTATATTATAACACTGTTGAGCACATATTTAACTGAATTTAATAGCTTTCATCCTTCTGAAATAAAAGTGCCAAGAAAAAGTAGGCCTTTTCTCTTTATCTTCGCATAAAATCTCTGCCATTATAAATAATGCTGTGTACTACAGAAGCAATAAGGAGCATGGCCCATGCCTTCCAAACAGAGGGAACATAAAATTTAGTCAGCTGTGTGAGTCAATAGCAAGTAAAAGTACATGTGAATTACATTCAGAAATTGCAACTCAATGTTCTTGTTTGTGTGTGTGTATGTGGTAAATAAATACTTATATAAAACATAACATTTGCCATGTCAACATTTTTTACATGCACATTTCAGTGACATTAGTTATTTTCATCATGTTATACAACCTTTACCACTATCTGTTTTCAAATTTTTCCATCACCCTTAACAGAAGCTCAGTGCCCTCTAAACAACGACTTCCTCTTTCTCCCTCCCTTTGACCCCTGGTGACCTCTAATAAACTTTGGTTTCAGTATATTTCCCTATTCTAGATATTTCAAATGTTGTTGTTGTTGTTAGGTGCCATGGAGTCAGCTCCAACTCACAGCGACCCTATGTACAACAGAACGAAACACTGCCCAGTCCTGTGCCAGCCTCACAATACTTGCTATACCTGAGCCCATCGTTGCAGCCACTGTACCAATGCATCTCATTGAGAGTCTTCCCCTTTTTCACTGACCCTCCACTTTATGAAGCTTGATATACTTCTCCAGGGAATGGTCCTTTCTGACAATATGACCAAAGCAGGTGAGATGAAATCTGGCCATTCTCACTTCCAAGGAGCATTCCTGCTGCACTTCCTCCAGGAAAGATTTGCTCATTCTTCTATCAGTCCTTGGTACTTTCAGTATTCTTTGCCAATACCACAACTCAAAAGCATCAACTCTTCTTTGGTCTTCCTTATTCATTGTCCAGCTTTTACGTCCATATGAGGTAATTGAAAATACCATGGCTTAGGCGTCATGATTAGGTGCACTGTGTTGGATTGGGTTCTCTAGAGAAACACAAAAACCAGCAAAGTATATATATATATATATATTTATAGAGAGAGAAAGAGAGAGAGAGAAATTTATCTTAGATAAATGGCTCACAAGCGTGTAGAAGCCGACAAGTTCAAGCTGAAAAGTTCGTCTCTGGAGGGGGATGGGGCCCAGGGCCGTCT
>NW_006921623.1:15308907-15315994 GCF_000298275.1 Orycteropus afer afer | reverse complement strand
AAGGTTGTAGTCAGCACACCAGGGTCCCAATCCCTCAAAGAATGTCTCTCTTCCCAGGATGTCCCTGGATATCCTGGAAGCAGGTCAAACTCCTAGGGAAACTCCCCTTGGGCAGATTGACCACTCAGAACACAGTCATCTGATCCCATCATGGGAACAACCACACAGAACTGGGGTCCAGCCAAGTTTACACACAGCTCCAACTATCACACTATCTAACAGTGTTCTCTCCACTCCTCCCACCCCTGGTAACCAACAAAGAAAATTTCCTTCCATAGATAAACCGTTCCTTGATTTCTGCGATAACAGACTAATACAGTATCTGTTCTTCTGTGATTGACTTATTTCACTCAGCATAATGTCCTCCAGGTTCATCCATGTTATACGGTGTTTTGCAGATTCTATATTATTCTTTAGGGTTGCATAGTATTCCATTGTGTATATGTACCATAGTTTGGTTATCCATTCTTCTGTTGATGGGCACCTAGGTTGTTTCCATCTTTTGGCTATTGCAAATAGTGCTGTGATGAACATGGGTGTGCATATGTCTGTTCTGGTCCTGACTCTCACTTCTTTAGGATATATACCTTGTAATGGAATGGCTGGGTTAAATGGTATTTCTAATTCCAACTTTTTGAGGAATCACCATACTGTTTTCTACAGTGACTGTACCATTTTATAGTCCCACCAGCAGTGTTTGAGAGTCCCAATCTCTACGCATTCTCGCCAGCATTTGTTATTTTCTGTCTTGTTGAACTTTGCTGCTAGTGCTGGGGCAAGATGGTGTCTCATTGTTGTTTTGATTTGCATCTCTCTAATGGTGAATAGGACCTTTGGTAGGGCAGTGCCTAAGACACTTGACTGCTAACCAGAAGTTAAGTTGGGTCCAATCGACAGCACATAACAACAACAACCACAATGGCTGATGATCGTGAGCACTTCTTCATATGTTTGTTGGCCGCTTGAATATCCTCCTTGGTGAAGTGTCTATTCATGTCTTCTGCCCATTTTTTTAACTGGATTATTTGTCTTTTTGTTGTTAAGGTATGTAAATTCTAGAGATAAGTCCCTTGTCAGATAAGTCATTACTGAATATTTTTTCCTAATCTGTAGGTTATCTTTTGATTCTTTTGGAGAAGTCTTTGGAAGCACATAAAAATTTAATTTTTAGAAAGCCCCATTCATCTAGTTTCTCTTCTGCTGTTTGTGCATTTTGGGTGTCATCTGATTTCTAGACTGCTGCTTCCATGAGTGTTGATTGTGGAAACAAATAATATGAAATCCTTGGCAACTTCATGCTTTTATCCTTTTATCGTAATGCTGTTTATTGGTCCAGTTGTGAGGATTTTCGTTTTCTTTATGTTAAGGTGTAATCCATACTGCACACTGTAGTCTTTAATCTTCATCAGTAAGTATTGCAAGTCATCTTCACTTTCAGCACGCAAGGTTGTGTCATCTGCATATAGCAGATTGTTAATCAGTCTTCCTCCAATCCTGATGCCATGTTCTTTTTCACATAATCCATCTTCCCGGATTATTTGCTCAGCATATTTGTTGTTGTTGTTATGTGCCATCGAGTCAGACCCAACTCATAGCAACCCCTCCTTGGGTTTCTGAGGCGGTATCACTACAAAAGTAGATTACCCAACCTTCTTTCCAAGGAGTGGCTGGTGGGTTTGAACTGCCAGCCTTCTGGTTAGCAGTCAAGTGCCTTAGGCTACCAGAGCTCTCATATAGATTGAATAAATTTTAAGCTATCCAGTATCCCTTTGTTCTGTTTGAACAACAACCTTCTGGTCTAGGTACAGGTTCCTCATGAGCACAACCAAGGTTCTGGAATTCCTATTCTTCTCAACACTTTCCATAATTTGTTATGATCCACACAGTTAAATGCTTTTGCATAGTCAATAAAACACAAATAAACATCTTTCTGGTATGTTCTTTCTGTTCAGCCAATATCCATCTGACATCAGCAATGATATCCTTTGTTCCACATCTTTTTCTGAATCCAGCTTGGATTTCTGGACGTTCCTTGTTGATGTACTGCTACAACCATTTTTGAATTATCTTCAGCAAAATTTTACTTGTGTATGATATCAACAATATTGTTCAATAATTTCCACATTCTGTTGGATCATCTTTCTTTGGAATGGGTACAAATATGAATCTTTTCCAGTCAGTTGGCCAGATAGCTGTCTTCCAAATTTCTTGGTATAGATGAGTAAGTGCCTCCAGCATGCCATCTGTTTGTTGAAACATCTCAATGAGTATTCTGTCAATCCCTGGAGGCTTGTTTTTCACCAATTCCTTCAGTGCAGATAAGAGGGGTCATGACATGTTTGTTCTTCTGTGACTAATTTATTTCACTCAGCATTATGTTTTCAAGGTTCATCCAAGTTGTATCATATATCAGGACTCTATTTCTCTTTATGCAGAGTAATACTCCATTGTATGTATGTACCACATTTTATTCAGCCATTCATCTGTTGATGGGCATTTAGGTTGTTTCTGTATTTTGACCATTGTAAACAGTGCTGCAAAGAATGTTTGTATGGTATATGTATATCTGTTTGTACTCCAGCTTTCAATTCTTTTGAGTATATACCTAGGATTGGAATTGCTGGATCATATGGTAATTCTATATTTAACTTTTTGAGGAACCTCCAAACTGTTTTCCACAGCAGCTGTACCATTTTGCTTTTCCACTAGCAATGGATGAGCTTTCCAATTTCTCCATATCCTCACTAACATCTGTTGTTTTCCAGTTTTTGATCATAGCCATCTTAGTGGGATTGAAGTGATATCTCATTGCAGTTTAAACCACTTCAGGGAAGAAGAGACATGACAATATGCTCCTTTAAATACCACAGTCTAGGAAACCATATCACACAATTCTACTGTGTCATATAGGGTCACTCTGAGTCAGAATCTACCCCATGTTTCACAACAATGACAACAGCAGTGATTAATGATGTTGAACATCTTTTCATGTGTTTATTCATGCATTTCTTCTTTGTTTAAATATCTATTGCAGTCCTTAAGTCTACTCTGTTGTGTAAAGAACACTGGATTAGGCTCCAGGAGACCACAGTTTTAGCTCGGGCTCTGCCACTTGCCTGCCTTGGTAAGTGGCCAAATCACTTAACCTCTGCTTGTTTCAATATCATTATCCAAGAGCTAGGTAATGATTATCAGTGGCTAATAACATCACAAAAGTAGAAAGCCAGACTTTATATGCTTTCTGAATCTGATCAAGTCTCTATAGCAAGCCACCAATTTGCAGAAAATACTAGAGACAGGCAAGTGTGGAAGGAAAGATGAAAGGATGCAATCAACAAAATCAGATGGCAGAAAACACTACAGAATTAACATCTCAGCTTCTTTAACAACAATCATAACCACAAAAATAAATAAATAAATACACAGGAAAATAAAAGGCATTCAGGGATACATATAAAAGCCAAAAATGGCATATTTCAATTTTATTCAGATCTCAATTTCAAACTGTAAGAAGAAAACATTTTAAGCAGGAGTACATATGGTATGATTCCATTTATATAAAGTTCAAAAATAGGCAAAACTATTCTATGCTGTTAGAAGTCAGGATAATATTTTGTTTCCTGAACTGCACTCTGATTACGTTGGGTTGTTCATATTGAGAAGATTCAGCTAGCTGTAGAGTTATGATATATGTATTTTACCATATATTGTATTAGTATTATAATATAATAAAAAGCTTTTAAATAAGATTAGTCTGGGATCTATATTAATAAAGCAAATCATAAAATAATTAAATAGAAAAAATAATCAATTCTTTTGATGTTCATCAAGTAAGGTTTCATAGAGTAATGGAGTTGTTTAAACACATGTTTAAAAAAAAAAAAAAAAAAACTTGCTTGGTAAAACTAGGTATAAAAGGCATAGGATTGCCAGCATATGTGACAGCAGACAAATGCCAGAAACTCAGAAAAATGGAGAAAAAGTGATGCTACATGGATATAGCAATTCATCAGGGAGGAAACAAAAATGTGTTATGGAGGTTATCAACACAGAAACTGAAAGCAAAAATTTAAAAAACACTAAAGTTATCTATAATCATATCTGCATAGATATTATGCTGTTGTCATTATGTGTCAAGTCAATTCTGACTCTTAGCGACACTATGTCTTAGAGTAGACCTGCCCCACAGGGTGTCCTAGTCTGTAATCTTTACCAGAGCAGATCACCAGGTCTTTTCTCTCACACAGCCACTTTGTTGTTGTTGTTGTTATTTGCCATCGAGTCAGCCCCAACTCATAGGGACCCCTCCTTGGGTTTCCGAGGCAGTATCACTACGGAAGTAGGATTGCCCAACCTTCCTTCCGAGGAGTGGCTGGTGGGTTTGAACCGCCAGCCTTCTGGTTAGCAGGCAAGTGTCTTAGCCGCTATGCTACCAGAGCTCCTCACACAGCCACTAGGTGGGTTCAAACTAACTACCGTTCAGTTAGCAGCTGAGAGCTTAACCATTGTGCCTCCAGAGCTCCTTAAATGTTATGCTAAATATGCCTATATGAGATGAGCACCATGTCTGCTGTGGATATTACCTCTATTTTAAACATAGTGTGATTTTACAGGGTCATCACAAGGACACAGGATAGAATATAACATTAAAAACTGGTCTTCTGAAAAAGAAAACAAAACAAAAACCTGTGGTCTTCTGAAAAATAAAACAAAACAAAAAACTGTGACCTTCTGACTCTGTGTCTGTGTTTGTATCATAAGCTGGGCCAGTCAAGATGAACACATTGTGCCAACCACAAGCTGAAGAATATCTGGGAAAGGGCAATAGGAACAGAGTCCTTACAGTCTATCAATTATTTGCTGTATTCTCATATACTGAAGGATTATTTCTAGTACTTCTGACCAGATGGTCTCATTTCAACTCTATCCATTATTGAGCTATGGATGACACTGAAAATTTCCACCCAGAATACAGAGATTCCCCCTTACCCAGCAGATCAGCACACAGTTTCTGGCGAATAACAAATAACTTTCCCTTTGTCATTGTAACTTTCTTTGACACAAGTAAAGATGGTGACTCAGAACTGTGGGCCCACAACATGGGGATGTGGCGGTGATGGAAGAAAAATGAACAAGCCCTGAAGATAAGAAAATCTGCAAAAGGGCTGATTCAGATAGGAGTAAGCCATCTGTCACCAAAGGCCTCCCCGACCTGAGCTCTGCTTATATCAGATGGGAAGTAACGGACTGAGAAGGTAGAAGTAAAGAGATCACAAGGCCCAGGGCCAAGCTGAGTAAAATAGTTACAGGAGTGCACAATTTGCAGAAGTATCTATAATAGAAGAGAGTCAGTTCCTGCATTATACAGTTAGTACACTCAGTTGCTAACCTAAATGCTTAGGTTTGTTTGAGTTTGCCCAGAGGCACCTGGGAAGAAAGAACTGACGAACTGCTTCTGAAAAACTAGCCACTGAAAACCCTCTGGAATACAGTTCTACTCTGACTTACATGGGATTGCCAGGAGTCAGAACTGACTAGATGAAACTGTTTTTTTTTGTTGCTCTTTATCTATAATAGAAGTTTCCAAACTAGCCCTCAAGAGCTGAAATGATCAAGTACATACTCTGGATGAAATCATTTACAGAGAGATTTTTTTAAATGCATTTTATTGAAATATAATTTATGTACAATGAAATACACAAAACTAAAGTGGGATGAGTTAATGCTTTTTTTTTTTTTTAGTGTTCCTACCCCCCACTCCCACCCTTAGCAACCAACAAAGTTTCCCTCCATATATAAACCTTTACTTGACCCTATGTTTGTCCTTCTGTGATTGACTTATTTCACTCAGCATAATGTCCTACAAGTTCATCCATATTATGTGGTGTTTTGCAGGCTCTACATTATTCTTTAGCACTGCATAACATTCCATTGTGTGCATGTACCATAGTTTGGTCACCCACTTTTTGCTGATGGGCACACAGGTTTTTTCCATAATTTTGCTATTATAAATAGTGCTGTGGTGAACATGAGTGTGCATATATCTATTCCTGACCTGGCTCTCACCTCTCTAGGATATTTACTTAGTAATGGGATTGCTGGGTCAAATGGCATCTCCAATTCCAGCTTTCTAAGGAATCACCAGATTGCTTTCCACAGTAGTTGTATCACAACACAGTCCCACCAGCAGTGTATGAGAGTCCCAACCTCTCCATATCCCCACCACCATTTGTTATTTTCTGACTCATAGAAACTTGCCATCAGTGCCGGGGTGAGATGGTGTCTCATTGCTGTTTTGATTTGCATCTCTCTGATGGCCAATGATTGTGAGCATCTCTTCATGTATTAGCTGACCACCTGAATATCCTCCTTCGTGAAGTGTCTATTCATGTTTTCTGCCCATGTTTCAATTGGATTGTTAATTCCTTTGGTGTTGAGGCATTGGACTTTTCTATAAATCTTAGAGATAAGTCCCTTGCCATATATGTAATTGTCAGCAAATATGAATTTGTTGCTGTCATTTTTTGTTATGTGCTTTTTCATGGTGTTGATTTCTTTGTTCTATATAATTTTCTATGCTGAACTTGTTTTTTTTTATGAATCATATTATCACTTCCTTCATTGCTATTGTATTTGCTAAACATTGTGCTGGTCTTTTTTGTTTTGATGTGAAGGTTGATCATTGAGGTTACCCTGTGATTTATAGTTTTCTTCCCAAGTTAGAACAGTCCATTCTATCTTGTAGTTGTCTTAACTTTCCTACCATCTAGAAGTTCTGTGACAACACAATTTTTTCCTCTTTTTGGTTTGTAGTTGTTCTCATTCATCAATTGATGTCACTAGTTCCTGTTTACAATCTTGTAGGCTTATTTATTTTGGATACTTCTATAGCTTGGTTTGTTTCTGGGTTATGTCATCATGTGTGCTAATGGTCAGTTGTTGTTTGCTGTTGTTGCTTCTCTGTCCACAGGGCTCCCTTTAGCATCTCTTGTAAGGTTGGTCTGGTTTTAACAAATTCCCTTAATTTCTGCTTATCTGGAAATGTCCTAATTTCACCATCACATTTGAGGGACAATTTTGCTAGGTA
>NW_006921623.1:15283429-15308807 GCF_000298275.1 Orycteropus afer afer | reverse complement strand
AAGAAATCTGAGTTTAGTCTCATTGGTTGCCCCTTGTAGGTAACTTTTCGTTTTTCCCATGCTGCTTTCAGGATTCTTTCTTTGTCTTTGGTTTTGGTGAGTTTGATGATGATATGTCTTGGTGATTTTCTTTTGGGGTCTATCCTCTTTGGGGTTCATTGGATATATTCTCATCTTTCATCATACCAGGAAAATGTTCTTCCAACAAATCTTCAAAAATTTTTTCTGTGGTTTTATTTGTCTATTCCTGTTCTGGACTTCTGATTACACATAAGTTATTCCTTTTGATGGTATCCCATATGAACCTTAGGTTTTCTTCATTTTTTGATCTTTTTCAGCTGAATATCTTTCAAAAGAAGTATTCAGGTATTTGCCTTCATTCTCACTAATTCTGTCTTTCATTGATTCAATTCTCCTCCTTTGCCTGTTCAATGTATTATCTATTTCTGAAAATTTAGTATTAATCTTCTGGACTTTACAGAAAGAATTTTTGTAGTTAACAGTTGTAAAACAAGCAATTGTAAAGTGGTCAGGGAATGTTTTGTCCAACTAGTACTTACTTTTAAGAAGAGTCAGGCTCTGGAATCAGATTACTGATTTCAAATTGGGGCTTCTAAGCATCATCTTTTACAAGCACTGTGACTTTCAGCGTATTACATGATTACTCCAAGCCTGAGTTTCCTCATCTGTCAAATGGGTTAATTATAGTATGTAACTTTTAGGGTTGTTATGAGAGATAAGTGAGATAATCCATGTGAACTGCCTAGTACAATGTAAGAGCTCAGAAATTCCTAACTATAATCTTATCATCTTTATTGTGTTATTGCTATTGATGACAACTAATTTTAAACATTATTACCCTATGAAAAAGTCATAAGGTGCAATGAAAGCTAGGAGTATACATTTAAATCAACAACATTTGTATTAAATGCCTACTATAATTCAATGATTTTCTAGGTACTGGGAGAAGAGAAACTAAAAACAAAAATATATCCTGTGTTCTAAAGAAGTTTACAACAGCTTTAGGAGAATGAATTTCACATGTGAAACAGTTCAGTGATACGCAAGGTTTTCACTTCAGAACACAGAAAGCTCTTTCATGACACATTATGATGGTCATGAGCACATACTGTGGTGTCAGCCATATTTAGTTTCAAATCCCAACACCAACTCTGAAAGTAATTAACCTCTGAGCCTCAGTTTCTTCATCCACAGACAGAAGTGATATGGGTAACTATTTCAGAGTGGTTTATTGTTGGTTTAGTGGTTTGTTGTTGGTTTGTACTGTCTAGTCAGTTTCAACTCACAGAAACCCATGTGACAGAGAAGAATTGCCTCATAGGTTTTTGTTTGTTTGTTTGTTTTTTGGCTCTTATCTTTATGGAAGCAAAACATCAGGTCTTTCTCCCACTGAGTTGCTGGATGGGTTCAAACTGCCAGCTTTCTGGTGAGCGGCCACCAGGCTCCTTATTTAGACATTTAACCTTTTCAAGACTGAATTATTTTCTGCTCTGAATTTTTTGTTGAAACCATGTGTTAATGGAAGGCAATTTGAATTAAATGGTTAGCCAAAACTTCCCTAATATCATGAAAGATGAGAAGATATTCATTCAAGAAGCTCAATGAACTCAAAACAAAATAAACCCAAAAAGAAAGTCACTAAGACATAGCATCATCAAACTTCCCAAAACCAAAAACAACGAATTCTGAAAAGAGCTCCAGATAAATGAAAAATTACCTAGAAAGGAGAACCAATAAAAAAGACTAAGACTAAGCTTGTCTGCAGAAACCATGTACACAAGATGGTAATGATATGACATATATAAAACCCTCAAAGAAAAAAATGACCGACCAAGAATTGTGTGTCCAGCAAAATTGTTCCTCAATATAATGGTCAAATTATATTTGACCATTATATATGGTCAAATTAGGACATTTCCAGATAAATAGAAATTAAGGGAATTTGTAAAAAAGCAGACCAACCTTTCAAGAAATGCTAAAAGTAGTCCTTTGGAGTGAACCAACAATTGTAAACAATAATCTGAGGTTAACACACATGACAACATCACCCAGAAACCAATCCAGATATAGAAGTATCCAAATTAAAATAAACCTACAAGACTGAAAATAGGGAATGAGAGACATCAATTTGTAATGGAAAAAAGCTGCAAAGCAAAAAGAAGGAATTAATCATGTAATTATGGAATTTCCAAATGGAGAGGAAGTCAAGACAATTTCAAGATAAAATGGACCATTTTAAACTTGGGAAGAAAATAATAAATTGCAGGGTAACCTCAAAAAACAATAATAAACTTCATCAAAATAAAAAAGAAGAAAATCATAAAGATTTAGCAAACACTAAAACAACAGCAATGGAAGAAATGATAAGAAAATCCATAGTGAACTTAGCACAGAAAATTATATGGAACAAAGAAATCGGCATCAGCACAAAAATCACATAGCAAAATGATAGAAATAAATTAATATCTATGGATAATTATACTAACTATAAATGGATTAAAGGCATCAGTCGAGGAGAGTAGCAGAATGGATTTAAAAAACAAGACCCATCAATATGGTGTCTATAACAGACATACCTCCTTAGACACAAAAACAAAAATAAGTTAAAAATTAAAGGATGGAAAAACATAAATCAAGAAAATGGCAATCAAAAAAAGAGTAAGAGTGGCAATACTTATTTCTGATAAAATAGACTTTAAGGACAACAACTAAATGAGATGAGAAAGGACATTATGCAATGATTAAAGGGTCAATCCATCAAGAGGATGTAGCTATAATAAATATCTTTGTACCCAATGAAATAGCTTCAAAATATATAAATCAAACTTTAACAGAATTGAAAGGAAAAATTGATACCTCCACAATAATAACAGGAAACTTTAATATACCAGTCTTGAAGCACAAACAACTACAAAGAAACTCAAACACACACACACACACACACACACAAATCAACCAACTAGATGTCGTAGATGTCTACAGAACACTCCATCCAACAACAACCCAATATATATATATATTTTTTTTTTTTCCAGAGCACATGGAACATTCTCCAGAAAGACCAAACATGAGGCCACAAAGTAAGCCTCAATAAATTTTAAAACATAGGAATACTACACAGCATCTTCTCAGATCACAGTGCTATAAAATTAGAAATAAAGAATACAAAGATCAAGAAAAAAAATCAAACATATGGAAACTGAATAACACACTGCTTAAAAACTACTGAGTAACAGAAAAAAAAAGGAAGTTAAAAAATAACTTGAGTCAAATGAGAAAGAAAACACAACATACGAAAATATTTGGGACATAGGAAAAACAATGCTCGGAGGACAATTTATAGCAATAAACACATATCAAAGAAAGAAGGAACCAAAGTCAATGTCATAAACCAACATCTCCAACTATTAGAAAAAGAGCAGCAAAATGAACCAGTCAAAAGAAGAAAAGAAAGAAAGTTATAGCAGAAATAAACAAAATAGAAAAACAATAGAAAGAATCAACAAGATTAGAAGCTGGTTTTTTGAAAGGATTAGTAAAATCAACAAGCCACTGGCAAATCTAAAAAAGGAAAAGAAAGAGATGATGCAGATAGCATGAATAAGAAATGAAATTAGCAATGTCACAACTGAAAAAAAAAAAAGGACAATAACATAATACTATGAAGAATTGTATGCCAACAAATTTGAAAATCTAGAAGAAATGCACAAAATTTGAGAAACATGTTACCTGCCTGAACTAACACACACTGTGGTACAAAATTTGAACAGACTCATAACAAAATAAGAAATTGAACAGGTCATAAAAAACTCTCAACAAAAAAACCCTGCACAGACAGCTTTACTAGTAAATTCTACCAAACATTCAAAGAACAGCTGACACCAATTCTACTGAAACTATTCCAGAATATAGAAAAGAAAGGAATACTCCCAAATTCATCAAATCCTATCAAATCCTGATACCAAAACCAGGCAAACACACCATTAAAAAAGAAAACTATAGACCCTTCATGACCATAGATGCAAAATTCTCAACAAAATTTTAGCCAACAGAATCCAACAGCATATCAAAAAATTACACTTAATGACCAAGTGGGATTCATACCAGGTATGCAAGGATGGCTCAACATTAGAAGAACAATCAACATAATCCAAAATACAAATAAAACAAAGGAAAAGAGCCACACAATCCTATCAATAGATACAGAGAAGGCATTTGATAAAATCCAACACTCATTCCTGATAAAGATGCTGAACAAAGCAATTAAAAAACGGACAGAGGACATGACGAACAGACACATCACCAAAGAAGATATTCAGGCCACCAACAAACACATGAAGAAATGCTCCTGATTATTAGCCATGCAAAACGAAACGCACTGTCATGGAGTTGGATCCAACTCATAGCCATTGGAGAGACACAAATCAAAACAACCACGTGATATCATCTCACTCCAGCATTAATTGTAAAGTACAAAAAACTGAAAACAACAAATGCCAGTGAGGGTGTGAAGAGACTGGAGCCCTCATACACTGTTGGTGGGATTATAAACTGGTAAACCACAGTATGATGCTTTCTTAAAAATCGGAAATAGAAATACCATGTTGTTGTTAGTGCTGTCCAGTAATCTCCAGCTCATAGCGACCCCATGCACAGCAGAACGAAACACTGCCTGGTCCTGCACCAGCTCCACGATCCCTGCTATACTCGAGCTCATCATTGCAGCCACTGTGTCAATCCATCTCATTGAGGGCCTTCCCCTCTTTTGTCCACCTTCCACCTTACCATGCATGACATCCTTCTCCAGGGAATAGTTCCTTCTTACAATATGGCCAAAGTTGGTGAGACAAAGTCTGGAAACTCTGGCGTCCAAGGAGCATTCTGGCTGCACTTCTTCCAGGACAGATTTGTTAGTTCTTTTAGCAGTCCATGGTACTTTGAGCATTCTTTGCCAGCACCACAACTCAAAACCATCAACTCTTCTTCAGTTTTCCTATTCATTGTCCAGCTCTCACATGCACATGCGGCAAATGAAAATACCACAGCTTGTGTCAGGTGCACCTTAGTCCTCAAGGAGACATCTTTTCTCTTCAGCACTTGAAAGATGTCTTTTGCAGTCGATTTGCCCAGTGCTATACGTCTTCTGATGTCTTGACTGCTGTTTCCACTGGTGTTGATTGTAGAACCAAGTAAAATGAAATCTTTGACAACTTCAATCTTTACTCCATTTATCTTGATGCTGCTTATAGGTCCAGTTGTGAGGATTTTCGTTTTCTTTATATTGAGGCATAATCCACACTGCAGACTGTAGTCTTCAGTCTTCATCAGTAAGTGCTTCAAATCATCCTCACTTTCAGCAAGCAAAGTTGTGTCATCTGTGTCTCCTTGTTCTGTTTGATGACAGCCTCCTGGTCTATGTCCAGGTTCCTCATGATTATAACTAAGTGTTCTGGATTTCCCATTTTTCTCAATGTTATTCATAATTTGTTACAATCTAAACAATCAAATACTTCTGCTTTTACATAGTCAATAAAACACAAGTAAACATCTTCCTGGTATTCTTTGCTTTGAGCCAAGATCCATCTGACATTAGCAATGATATCCTGCATCCCATGTCCTCTTCTGAATCCAGCTTGCATTTTTGGAAGTTCTCTGTCAATACACTGCTGCAACCATTTTTTAGTTATCTTCAGCAAGATTTTATTCAAGTATGATATTAATAATATTGTTCAATAATTTCCACATTCTGTGGAATCACTTCTATTTGGAATGGGTGCAAATATGGATCTCTTCTAGTCAGGTGGCCAGGTAGGTGTCTTCCAAATCTCTTGGCATAACTGAGTGAGTGCCTCTAGTGCAGCATCTGTTTGTTGAAACATCTCAGTGGGTATCCTGTCAATTCCTGGAGACTTGATCTTCACCAATTCCTTCAGTGCAGCTTTGACTTCTTCCTTCAATACCATTAGTTCTTGATCATATGCCATCTCCTGAAATGGATTAACATCAACCAATTCTTTTTGGTACAGTGACTCTGTGTATTCCTTCCACCTTCTTTTGGTGTTTCCTGCATCAGTCAATATTTTGCCCATAGAATCTTTCAGTATTGCAACTCAAGGCTTAAATTTCCTCTTCAGTTCTTTCAGCTTGAGAAATGCTGAGCATGTTCTTCCCTTTTGGTTTTCTAAATGCAGGTCTTTGCACATATCATTATAATAATTGACTTTGTCTTTTCAAGCTGCACTTTGAGATCTTCTGTTCAGCTCTTTTATCTTGTCATTTCTTCCATTTTCTTTAGCTACTCTCCACTCAAGGGCAAGTTCCAGAGTCTCTTCTGACATCCATTTTGGTCTTTTCTTCCTTTCCTGTCTTTTTAATGACCTTTTGCATTCTTTATGCATGATGTTCTTGATGTCATCCCACAATTCCTCTGGTTTTCAGTCATTGGTGTTCAATGCATCAAATCTATTCTTTAAATGGTCTCTAAATTCAGGAGGGATATATTTAAGGTCACATTTTGGCTCTCATGGGACTTGTTTTAATTTTCTTCAACTTCAAGTTGAACTTGCATATGAGCAGTTGGTGGTCAGTTCCACAATCAGCTCCTGACCTTGTTTTGGCTGAAGATATTGAGCTTTTCCATCACTTTTTTCCACAGATGTAGTCAATCTGATTCCTGTGTACTCCATCTGGTGAAATCCATGTGTATAGGCACCATTTGTGTTGTTGAAAAAAGGTATTTGCAGTGAATAATTTGTTTGTCTTGCAAAATTCTATCATGCTGTCTCCAGCATTATGTCTATCACCAAGGGCAAATTTTCCAACTACCAGTGATTCTTCTTTGTTTCTAATTTTTGCATTCCAATCACCAGTGATAATTAACACTTCTTGATTGCATATTTGGTCAATTTCAGACTGCAGAAGTTGATAAAAATCTTCAATTTCCTCATCTTTGGCTTTGGTGGTGGGTGCATAAATTTGAATATTAGTAGTATTAATTGGTCTTCCTTGTAGATGTATGGATATTATCTTATCATTGACAGTATTGTGAAATAGAACAGATTTTGAAAGATCTTTTATGATGATGAATGCCACACCATTTTTCTTCAATTTGTCATTCCTGGCATAGTAGATCATATGGTTGTCTGATTCAAAATGACCAAAACTAGTCCATTTCAGCTCACTAATGCCTTGTTGTTATTGTTGTTGTTGTTATGTGCCGTCAAGTCAGCCCCGACTCATAGCGACCCCTCCTTGGGTTTCCAAGGCAGTATCACTACGGAAGTAGGATTGCCCAACCTTCCTTCCGAGGAGTGGCTGGTGGGTTTGAACCGCCAGCCTTCCGGTTAGCAGTCAAGTGCTTTAGCCACTATGCTACCAGAGCTCCTCACTAATGCCTAGGATATCAATTTTTATGTTTTCCATTTCATTTTTGACAACTTCCAATTTTCCTAGATTCATACTTCATACATTCCATGTTCCAATTATTAATAGATATTTGCAACCATTTCTCCTCGGTTTAAGTCATTCCACATCAGCAAATGGAGGTCCCAAAAGCTTTACTTTATCCATATCATTAAGGTTTGTTTTACTCTGATGAGGCAGCTCTTTCTCAGTCATATTTTGAATGCCTTCTGAGGAAGATGGGGCAATCTACTTCTGCAGTGATACTGCCTCAGAAACCCAAGGAGGGGTCACTATGAGTCAGACCTGACTCCACAGCAGTGAGTTTTGTTTTTCTCAGTTTTTTGACCTAAGGGGCTCATCTTCCTGCACTGTACCAGGGCTATTCATAAAGTTGTCCAGTAATGTATCAGACAATGTTTCTCGGCTATTCATAATGTTTTCACTTACCAATTCTTTGGGAATTTGATGGTCTCTTCCTTCTTCTGAGTCTTTCTCAGTCTGGAAGCTCCGCTGAAACCTGTGCACCATATGCAACTCTGCTGGCATTTGAAACACCGGTGGCAGAGCCTCCAGCCTCACAGTAACATGCAAGGCACCACAGTACAACAAACTGACAGACAAGTTTGTCTCCCTTAGCTTTTCAAACCTCTCCATTCTCCCTTTACCTGAATCTGGCCACCATCAGCCCTGGCTTTCCAGCCTTCCTGCCTTGGGTGGTGGCTGTCTCCCTCCACTTACCTGGATCTAGCTGCCATTCACCTGGCTTTCCCACCATATGATCCAGTAATCTTGCCACTAGGTGTATATCCTAGAGAAATAAGAGCTGTGACAAAAACATATGCACACCCGTGTTTATTTTTGAAGCACTGTTCACAGTAGCAAAAGGAGGAAAACAACCTAAATGCCCATCAACCAGTGAATGGATACACAAACTATGGTACATACATACAGTGTAATACTGCACAACGTTAAAAAATAACAATGAATCTGTGAAACACCTTATAATAAGGATGAATCTGGAGGACACTATGCTGAATGAAATTAGTCAATCACAAAAGAACAAATATTATATGAAACCACTTCTATGAAATGTAAAGAAAATATTTATTCACAGAAAGAAATACTCTTTGAAGTTTACCAAGGGTGGGAGAGGAGGGGAAGGGAAATCACTAACCTGAGAGTAAACACATATTCACTTGGGTGAAGAGGAAGGCAAATTATAATAAGAGGGTGATCAGCAAAAAATTATCAAGGCAAAGAAAGACACTGGGAGGAGTACAAGAGTTAAAGGCAACAGAGGTAAATACTATTACAGAAACAATCCTGCAATAACAGTAATGACAATCTGTGAGTGGACACAAAGATAGACATGCTAGCTGAACAGTTGTTGGAAGGCTCATGGGACTACACTCACAAATGTATGTAGGTTTGACTGAGGATATTTCTATGTTTGTATTTACATATGCTGCAAATATATCCATGAACACAGTAGAGCATAAGGGGGTAAAGTAATGAAAACTTCTAAGCCATAACCAAACACTTTGAAGGAATGAAATGCTGGCCTGGGGACTCAGAATCATTGTCCTGGGAGACATCAGTGTCAACTGGCACAACATAATCCACAAAGAAAATGTTCTCCATCCAACTTTATTGAACAACGACTAGGATCTTAAAAGCTGTGAACTACCATCTAAGGTGCAGCTATTGGTCTTTCCATGTCTGGAGCAAAGAAGAGTGACAAAAATCAAAGATATATGGGGAAAGAAAAATAGTTCAAGGGACTAATGGACCTTGTAAACCTCCGTCTTCATGGCTCTGAGACCAGAAGGACTAAATGGTGCCCAGCTAACAGCCAACTGCTCTGAACGAGATCACAAATGGAGGTCCTGGATAGAGTGGGAGAAAATGTAGAACAAAACTCAAAATCATAATAAGGACCAAGCTTACTGGTCAGATAGAGGCTGGTAGGACTCCCAAGGCTATGGCTCTTAGTCACCCTTTGGGCCTGGAACTGAACTCATCCCCATGACTCAATTTCAATAAAACTAGGAAGGTACATACTCCTTAGAACAATCACATATTTGAGAGCAAAAAGGCTATGTTTTTCCCAAGGACAAAGTGCAGGAAGGCAGGAAGGATTAGGAAAGAAGGAAGGATGGAAATGAGAAAACCAGGGAGGAAGTGGGATGAGTGATGTTACAATGAGGGGACTGCAATCAGTAACATGAAACAAAATGTGTATGAATTTTTGAATGGAAAACTGATTTGCTCTGTAAACTTTCACCCAAATTGCAATTAAAAAAAAAAAAAAAAAAAAAGCTCTACAAGTCTGTGAGCTCATCATTATATTATAGTAAGTCCCTAGGTTGTCTGACTTAAGGACAACTTGTACTTGCCATTTAACACTATATAAATTTTCCTTCATTTTTAAATGATTGAAATAACCCCTCCAAAAACCCACCCAACTCCACTGTTGTTGAGTTGGTTCCAACTCATAGATACCCTATAGGACAGAGTAGAACTGCTACCCAAGGCCGTAAATCTTTAAAGAAACAGACTGGATGTCTTTCTCCACAGAGTAGCTCATGGATTCCTACTGCCAACCCTTTGGTTAGCAGCCATATGTTTTAAAAATCCCAAATCTCCAGAAGTTTGGCACCTTCCAAAAGCTGATTCATAGATGCCAAGAAGTTTCTTGGGCAGAATAATTCTGCCAATCTTGTTCAGAGATAATGATCAGAATGGATATGAGTAGGAGTTGCTGTCTGAGGATATGAAGGAGACTTGGTGGTTAAAGTGTCTGGATGCTAACCAAATGGTTGATGATTTGAACCAATGAACTGCTCCATGGGAGAAAGATGTGGCAGTCTGCTTCTATAAAGATTTATAGCCTTATAAACCCTATGAAGCAGTTCTACTCTGTCCTGTAGGGTCACTATGAGTCTAAATCAACTAGACAGCAGTGTCTGTTTTTTCCTGAGGATATACAAGCTGGCTAATTACTTCCAGAAAATCCCATTGGTTAAGTGGTTAACCAGCCCTTTCCATGCTGGCACATAAAAGACTACTCCTTTTGACAAATGACCCAGATACCAATTCCTAGGGTTGATGAAAGTCAAAGCCGACTTTAGGGTTAGATAAGTATAGTGGTGGTCTCCAAAATAATAAAATACTATATCCACCTGTGTCTTGGTTGGTGTTCCTGTGTGGCACAAATGGTTAAGTGCTTCACTACTAACTGAAAAGTTGGCAATTTGAACTTACCCAGAGCACCTTAGAAGAAAGGCCTAACGATCTACTTCTGAAAGGCCACAGACATGAAAACCCTGTGGAGCACAATTCTACTCTGACACATGTGAGATCGTCATGAGTTGGAGCACAATGAAAACTGTTTGTTGTTGTTGTTGTTGTTTAGTTATCTATTCTGACCAGTATATGAAATAATCTGCTTCTTGATAAAGTCAGAGTTCTTAAAAACTCCTAGACTTGAATTATATATCCAGAGCTTTTTAATTCCACATATTGTTATAACCATAGGCCTTCAGGCTAGTAGAACCAAACAAGAGCAATCCAGAGTTTTATGTTCTTGATCTAGATTTTATGGAGAGGAGATTTACCATCCCATAGGTTCTACATGATGCTCTCAAGTCAAGCCATTGTAAGTTGATGAAACCTTCTCTCTTATCAGTGTAAAGTTATTACTATCTTATATTATAAACTGAGGTTTCATTCTTGGAGGTTTGAACATGTTCCTTTAAATATATTTATTAATTATGCAAAGCTAAATAATATAAAAGCTACAACACAAATGTTTCTTTTTGGTGATGTTTTGGCATATGATGATGTCTAAGATATTTAAATGTAATTTCCATGATGTTTGGACTAAAAGTATTTTCTTCTTTTAGTTAATATCTTTGAGGGAAAAATAAGCATTCTTCATATCTCCAAGAACCTTCTATGTTTAAAATCAGATCATCTTCAATTTTGTAAAGAATAACCATAATCTGCCATACCCTGAGCCTAATCTGAATTTAACATAATAATCCTGAACAAGAAACTACAGTGTTATGAAGATGAAATGTGGGTGCATGTTGGTCTGGATGGGTTGCTGTTGTCAGGTGCCATCGAGTTGATTTAGACTCACAGCGATCCTGTGTACAGCAGAACAAAACACTGCCTGATTCTGAGCCATCCTCACAGGTCTTGCTATACTTGAGCACATTGTTGCAGTCACTGTGACAATCCATCTTTTCAAGAGTCTTCCCCTTTTCTGCTGACCCTCTGCTTTACCAAGCATGGTATCTTTCTCCAGGGACAGGTCCATTCTGACAACATGACTGAAGTAGGTGAGATGAAATCTGGCTATTCTCACTTCTAAGGGGAATTCCAGCTGAACTTTCCCAAAGACAGATTTGTTCATGCTTCTAGTAGTCTATGGGTCATTCAATATTCTTTGTCAACACCAAGATTCAAATGTATCAGTTCCTCTGCAGTCTTCGTTATTCATTGTCCAGCTTCCACATTTATATAAAGCTATTCAAAATATCATGGCTTGAGTCAGGAACACTTTAGTTTCAAAGTGACATTTTATCTCTTAAATACTTTAAAGAGGTCTTTTGCAGCAGATTTTCCCAATGCAATACATCCTTTGATTTCTTGACTGCTGCTTCCGTGGGAATTGATTATGGCTCCCAGGAAAATTAAATACTTGGCATGTTCAATCTTTTCGCTACTTATCATGATGTTGCTTACTGGTCCAGGTGTGAGGATCAATTTTCTTTTCCTTATGTTGAGATGTAATCCACACTGAAGGCTGTAATGATTTTTATCAAGAAGCATTTCAAGTCCTCTTCACTTTCAGCAAGCCAGGTTGTGTAATCTGTATAATCACACATCATTAATGAGTCTTCCTCCTATCCTGATGCCATGTTCTTCACACAGTCCAGCTTCTCAGATTATTTGCTCAGGACACAGGTTGAATAAGTATGGTGTCCTTGAGGGACATCAAGGTTAATTGGCACAATATAGTGCACAAAGACAATGTTCTACATCTTACTTTGGTGAAGAGCAACTAGGGTCTTAAAAGTTTCTGAGCATCCATCTAAGACAACTATAAGTCTATCTGTGTCCAGAGAAAAGAAGAGTGAAGGAAATAAAAAAATATATATATATGGAAATAATTAGTCCAAAGAACTAATGGACCATGCAAGCTTCAGCCTTCTCCACCCTGAGACCGGAAGAACTAGGTGGTGCCTGGCTACAACTATTAACTGCTCTGAAAGGGATCACATCAGAAGATCCTGGATAAAGTGGGAGAAAAATGTGGAACAAAATTCAAAATATAAAAAGAAAAAAAAAATTAAGAAAAGACAAGACCTACTGGCCAGATAGAGACTGATGGAACCCCTAAGACTATGTATGGCCTTAGACACCTGTGAAGCCTGAAACTGAACTCAATCCTGTGGCTCAACTTTCAGCCAAACAATAGATCTACAGGTCAGCTATTACAGAGAAAAGTAAGATTAATGATCGATAACTGTATATTTAGCCAAGAAATTAATGCAGATCTTTAAATTTTGTTCCAAATTGTAAAATCCTTTAAACATACTCCTGAAAAGTGAACAATTAGTTTTTATATATTAGTTAGTTATGTAATCATTTCATTTATAACTTATGTTAGATTGTTTTTTAAAAAATTATCTTGTACCAAAAAACAGTATAATCAATTGACTAATATGTGGCCTTCCCTTTCTGTTGGCTACCACTCGGGAAAGTTTGGATTATTGACTCCTATAGTCAAATGTCAAACCTGGTTGTTCCCCTGGTGATAGTTATTTGAGATGCAGGAATAAAACCTAAGATATAATAAAACAGCCTGTGAAAGTCTATTCCAAAAGCATGGGAATTCTCACATACATATCTGGATTTATGACTTCTCTTAAAGAGGTGAAAGCTCTGAGAGGGCCAGGTCTACATTTCCAAATGCTAGAAATCAGCAAGACTTGAGGTGCAGCTGCTCCTTCTTGATAATATGAGTGCTCTCCAGTTTTCCCCAGTTGTCATTCACCAAAATTAATATTACTGGCCTGGCCCCATCGACATTTGGGTTTATGATCCCTGGTATAGTCTCACAGTCTCAAAGTTAGAGTTGCAGCAAGTATCACAGATACTTAATGTTCTTATTCTTTAAAGAAGGATTTATTTTTATTACTCTGGAATAGACTCCGTTGTATTTTTGGAATGTTTCAGTCCTTTGAATTTAAACATAAATTGGAATGCTGACAGTCCTCATTTTTATTAGTTAGCTACCTTGTTCCATCAATTTTACTTTGGGTGTACTGTTAAAAGTGCATTTGAGAATCTCTACATTCTAAATTCTAATTCCTAATGCCAGATACATAAATTTATGCTCCACTTTCTAGCATAATCAAGATAGAAAGTTAAGATTGGCTTATTGAGGAGGCTGAAGAGTAACTTTTTAAAAATAACACTAAACATCTGAGGTACCTAGTTTATCACCAAAGCAAGACATTGCATGACATTCAGTAATTAATGGTATGACCTATACATGATTGTGAAGATTAATGGAGTACATATTTCAAGTAAAACCCATTTACTGAATGAAAAATATTTTAGTTCTACACCATTATCTTCAATTAGAGGTAAACCAAAATGTATGACTTGTTAAAGTTAGGAAGGGTAATAAGCTGGGCATGGAGGTTTATTGACTTATTGCAACACTAGTGACCCCTCCTATGTAAATTAAAGCTCTGGATGTCTTTAAATTTCAGTAAAAGTGAGTCAAGGAGCTCTGGTAGCATAGTGGCTAAAGCACTTGACTGCTAACCAGAAGGCTGGCAGTTCAAACCCACCAGCCACTCCTCAGAAGGAAGGTTGGACAATCCTACTTCTGTAGTGATACTGTCTCAGAAACCCAAGGAGGGGTCGCTATGAGTCGGGGCCAACTCGATGGCACATAACAACAACAACAACAAAAGTGAGTCAAGGAGTAACAGAAATATAGGTAAAAGCTTTCAAGATTAAAAACTTCAGACTCTCCATCATTTCTTTTCCCTACTTCCGTTTCAGAAAACAAAACAAAAATATGCATATTAAGTAATTTAGCTTAAAGGTTAAGATACTTAGTTTTCCTCATTTGGAGCTGTGCCCACCTCCCTGGGATGTGCTGTTAAGATATCAAAAACACAAATGTATAAGTAATTCATATATGGAAATACTTAAGGCAAACCAAGGAAAACACACCAAAATATAAGAGGATTTGGTATACTTGAATATGCTTATATGAAGGCATTGCAAAATGGTAATGTTCCTCTATGGAGATAATTTCTGTGACATTTTGATGCCTGGTCCAGATGCACCTCCCACATGAGTTTCTCTCTCCATTCAGAGTCATCTCCATTAAACAGAGGGGAACTCAGGAGCTCAATCAAGCATTTTAATGACCTCAAGTTGGGTAACAAGAATCTGGGGTTTTTTCTGAGTCATATGATAAAAAGGTCACAGTCAAAACTCTACTGAATTATCAGTGTGAGATGAAGGCAACACCAAACGAGAGAAACACGTACCATTTTCAGGGCCTTTTATCTTCTCTACTATAGGAGTTTATTTTGTCTAGCATTTACAAGTGTCATTTAAGCTCTGAAATGAAGAAAGGAAGAATTACACCTTATTAATAATCCCCTGACCCAGAGCTTTGATCACACTTCAAAATAGAACATCTCTCACTAAGGAGATCCTCACTTTTATCGGAGTCCAGGATTGGTTCTGCCAATAAGGACAATGCTCCAACCTGTCTCAAAGGGTCACTTTCTCCATCTTGCTTCATGTGGCAAGGGAGCTGGTTTCTCCTCTCTTTTCTTCATCTGGGATATGAATAAGCAGATCAGAAAACTATCGAATGCTTGAAAGAAAGAGTTGAAATAGAAATATCCCAAAAGAGACAGAAGATGCTGACTCAAACACACATTTCCAGAACCTAAGGAAAGGGACCACGTGGAATGGTAAGTGAATGGTTTCAGCAGTCAGACTGGGACAACTAATAATGTATGTATCCCTCAATAGTCATGGACCTGAGACACTCAGTAATTGCTCAATTACTAATTAAAGAGTAACTTTAGAACACTGGAAATATTTCAAAAGACCTAAGTTTAAATCCTGGCTTTGCTATTTATGGTCTTTCTTTGTTGTTTCATAGCATCATCCCTATAGTTAAAGCATTCACTCTGAGTTTCTTGTCCCATTCAAAGCCAAGCTCTGTCATATTCTATGATATAGACAGGAACACAAAAGTTAAAGATAAATATAACAACAGATCAGGAAGGATTGGGAATCAAAAAGTGTACATGTCCAATTGCGTGACATTTGTACCTGTAACATGGTCTACCTGTATGTGTAACAAGATGAAGTTTTCCTCTAAAAAGAAATGTCGTTTTTCCAGGACACAAAGAGGTAGGCTTTGGGTTAAAAAAAGGAAGAGCTTCCCCTACTCTCAGGATTAGAACTCAGGGATTAGGAAAGAGTGAAGTTTCCAGTCACCACAGGAAACTGCTGGAAACCTCTTAAAGGAAAGTCCCTTTGGGATGTTTTGGGTTTAGTGTACATGGATGTGTATATGTCTGTGCATGACCCGAGCCCCCAAGCAGTGGTAACAGGCCCAAACTGGCATGGAGTGGCAGCAGCTGAGGATAATATGGAGAGCAGGACTTCTCATTTCAGTCCATTACCCAGAGCTGGGTAGCCACAGCCCCAAGTCACAGAATCACATTGAGTCAGTGGACAAGATCATCCCAGGCTGCCAAACTGCTAGATATCAGTGGTGATGTGCCACTTACTCACTACCTGGTAACTTCAAGTCTCCTGCCAACAAACAGGAGCAACACCAGCATGTCAGGCTGCCTGTGCTTCAGCACCACTATGTGGCAGTGACAATAGCCCAGGCCTTCCCATGGACTAAGTACCAAACTCAAAACAAAACTCTGTCACCCAGTCGGATCGGGCTCATAGCAACCCCTCCTTGGGTTTCCAAGGTGGTATCACTATGGAATTAGATCGTTCAATCTTCCTTCTAGGAGTGGCTGGGGGGTTTGAAATGCCAGCCTTCTGGTTAGCAGTCAAATGCCTTAGGCACTATGCTACCAGAGATCTCCCATGGACTACGTAGATTTTCTGATTTTCTTTCCTTAGTTTGAATCTTTGACTGAATCTTAGATTGATTGAGATCCTGAGGCTCTTGTCATCATGAGATAAAGTCTTTCAGGAATAAAAAAGATCTTTTCACACTAGACAGGATGGAGACTTGGTCACTTAATTTCAATATGAAAGGAAAATGTGTGTAATTGACACTGGAAATATCAGCTAGATAGTTGACCAGTGGAATCCCAGTGCTGGAAAACAATACCTGGGAAGCATGGTGACAGACAGCAGGCAGTATTTTCTACAGTTATCAAGGAAATACTATAAACAATAACAGGAGCACCATGACAATGTGTAGAAGTCAAAAGGAAGCCTAAAACCAGATCATATACAGGGACCTTGGCAGTCAGACTAACAGTCAGCCTCAGAGAGGGCTGGTAGGAAGGGGTAGCCCCACTTCACAAGACTGAGTTTCAAGAACAGACTTCAGTGCTGGGTGGGGTGGAAGGGTAACAATGACAGAACAACAAGTCCAAGTCAATAAGGACCAAGGGCAGGGTAAGCTATTAAGACAAGAACCACAGATACAGAGTCTGAATCAAGAAGACACTTATCAGAACAATTGCAGGGCCTGATCCCAGGAATAAGAACTGAGACATTCATTCATTCATTCATTCACTTCTTGTTGTTGTTGATGTTGTTATGTGCCGTCGAGTCGGACCCAACTCATAGCGACCCATATTGAGTGCTATTACATTACCAGGCACTATTCTAGGCACTAAGTATATACCAAAACCCATTAATCCATTGACATAGAGTCAATTGTGACTCATAGAGACCCTATAGGATACAGTCGAACTGCCACATGTGGTTTCCAAAGCTATAAATCTTTGTGGAAGCATATTGCCACATCTATCTCCCATGGAGTGGCTGGTGGGTTCTAACTACCAAGCACTTAACCACTTAACCACTTAACGACTACACCAACAGGACTCCTTTCTATGTTGTTGTTGTTATTAGGTGCTGTCAAGTCATTTCCAACTCATAGGGACCCCATGCACAGCAAAGTGAAACACCACCCGATCCCGCACCAGCTCCATCATCCTTGCTGTACTTGAGCAGCAATCCATCTCGTTGAAGGCCTTCCCCTCTTTTGTTGACCCTACACTTTACCAAGCATGACATCCTTCTCCAGGGAATGGTCCCTTCTGATAACATGACCAAAGTAGGTGAGATGAAGCCTGGCCATTCTCACTTCCAAGGCGCATTTCCGTTGCATTTCCTCCAGGACAGATCTGTTCATTCTTTTAGCAGTCCATGGTATTTTCAGTATTCTTCACCAGCACCACAACTCAAAAGCATCAACTCTTCTTTGGTCTTCCTTATTCATTGTCCAGCTCTCATAGCTAGAGGCATTAAAAAAAAAAAAAAAATCCCTGCTCCCATGGAATTTACATTCTAGCAGAAGACAGAGACAGTAAACAAGAAAATATGTATCAGATGGTGGTTAATACAATGGATAATAATAAAGCAGGGAAGAGAGACAGGATGTGATTGGAGGGAGAGTGTGAAATTTAAATAGTATGCCCAGAGGAGGCTTCTTTCAGAGAGTTAAAGGAATGTAGGGTAGGAAAAAAAAAAAAAAAAAGTCAAATTAGAAACCTCAGTTGTAGATCCAGTGGAACTCTGTCCTACAGATCACACCAGCTACTTGGAGTGGCAAAAACATCCCCTAAGACTAGCAGCATACAGAAGAGTCAGGAGGCAGGTTATATCACTCTGCATCCTCTTGTTTATCACCAAAGGAATAAATGAATTCTAAATACATGATACGAAAACATGCTTTGTGAGAGGACATGGACAAATGACAAGAACAACCCCTCCTTATCTACAGTCTCCAATTACCAATGAATCAGTAATCTTAAACTGTCACCAAACTAATGACTTTCATTACTAATGAAAGGTATTTGAAGAAAAAGATTCTAGACAGAGAGAACAGAATAAGCAAAGGCAGAGACAAGAGCAATGCAGGCATGCTTGAATAACTGCAAAAAAGGCCAGTGTTTCTGGAGTAGAATAAATGAAGGAATGAAGAGTAGGAAATGAGGCCCTAGAGATGCAGGGTCCAATTGTATGCGGCTTTGTAGCCCATAATAAGAACTTGGGTTTTCACTTTGAGTGGAACGGGGCCCATTGGAGGGCTTTGGACAAAATGATATTAAGACAAGATTGTAAGGCATGAGGACAGAAGTGAGCAGACCAGTTGGGAGGATATTTGGAATAATTCAGTCAAGGAGCAGTGGTGACAAGGGCCATATGCTCATCATGAAGGTAGTAAGAAACGACTGGATTCTGGATACATGTTGAAAGTAGAGCTGACACAATTTGCAAACTGACTGGTTAGGGGGTGTGAAAGGAAAAAAAAAAAAAAGACATAAAGGCATGGCCCCAAGGTTTTTGGGCCTGATACATTAACTAGATCCTGAGTAGATCGAGATAGAGCAGGAAGCAATATCACATGGCTCCAAGTCACTTGAGTTCCTAAATCACTCTCTAACCCCTCAAGACACCAGGTACCTGAAAGCAGGTGGCTGAATTTGTCAACAAGCTGTAAGAGTGAAAAGGATATAGGGTGGTGGTGAGGGGGGGAGTCTAATCATCAGGAAACCTCAGTTGTAGATCCAGTGGAACTCTGCCCCCTAGATCACACCTGCTACTTGGGGTGGCAAAAACATCCCCTAAGACTAGCAGCATACAGAAGAGTCAGGAGGCAGGTTATATCACCCTGCTTCTCTCTTGCTTATCACCAAAGGAATAAAGAATTCTAAATACATGGCATGAAAACACGCTTTGTGAGAGGACATGAACAAATGACAAGAACAACCCCTCCTTATCTACAATCTCCAGTTACCCATGAATCAGTAATCTTAAGCAGTCACAAAAAGAATGGCTTTCATAACTAATTATATTTTGCTAATCCTTCAGATGTACTTGTATAATTGATGAAGTCTACTTAAAAGAGATATTCCTGTAGGACCCACTCAAAACTTTTGTCCCATACCCTATATATCAATCAAGACTTTTTTAGTGTTGTGTTTATCTTGCACAATTGTGGTTCCTCACCCTTCTGCCATCTCAAGTTCCCCTAAAGCGAATGTGCTAGTAAAGCCCAGATGTTAGGTCCAAATTTAGCCTCATTTCAAGGCCCCATGCTTACTGCTACTTTCATGTTTTTTAAGGCTTATTACTATCTTCATCCCCATCTTTCCACTGGTATTTCCATTAATGATTGGCCTCTTCAAAATAGCTCAACACTGGTATGGTGTTATGGTAACAACCTCACCAATTATCAAAATAGAATAGCTCTCTTCACGATTCTCCATCCATTCCCTAACACACATACAAACACACACCCCACACCATACACTCTTTATGTACATGCATACTTCATATCCTTCATGGCCGTTATCTTGTAAAACCAGAGTTCCCACTTACCAATTCAATTTGACAACCACATTATAGCTACAGTTCCCTCAGAGGAGTGGTCACCTCTGAGAAATCTGATTCTCCCTGGTGTGTCTTTGCAAAAAAGCGTCTGAAAAAAGTGAATCAATGCATAAAGATGCTTTTCTCTTGAGCTCTCTGGGGGACATTCTTTTTTTGTATTTTTATCTTTACTTTTATTGCAGTTAGGGTGAAATTTACAGAGCAAATTCGTTTTCCATTTAACAATTTATACACATTTCGTGATATTGGTTGCAATCTCTGGGGGACATAACTGCAAATATATTAGTGTCCTCTGGGCTTTGGGGTATAAGAAGTCAACCTGTTATCTCCAACATTTTATTTTTAATGAAATTCTGACAGTTAACATCCCCTTGCTTAACTACATTCTAGGGTATCTGTCAAGAGTGACAGCTATTTAAGAAAGCATGGAAAATAATCCACCAGTTATCAGCCCTGTCTTGAGTTTTCCTACAAGTTGCTATACCCTTGAAGCTAATTTTAGATGGCAATGGAAAGTCAATACAAATAAATAGAGATAGTTTAATATCTTTACGTATATTGTAACTCACATCCCTGCACACGTATGCATTCCCCTACAAACACACTCAGAGATGTTAGAAGTTTCTAAAGGAAGTGAAGAGCATGAGCAAAACACTATCAGTGCACAGATAAGAGGCAATAATTTCACTGGAAGAAAGAAAATGTCTTTAGGGGCATATGTGCCAGTCATACCTGTGTGATAAAGTAAGATTTGGATGGTTTGTCTTGTCTATAGGCATCTATGTCTTTCTCAGATGGTGAAAGAACTAAATACTGTGATTTATGCTGAGTTTTGAAGCTTAACCCTCAACACTGTTTCAGTGTTGGAAGTCATGTTTCTGTGATGTTTGGATGTCATCAGATTTCCCAGGACTTTCTTCTTCACTAGAATAAAATGTGCTTCTCTGCCCTAATGACCCAGTAAGAGAGAGCTTTGGCACAGTTGCTAGCCCCATTTCTTGAAAAATCCAACAGCCCTTATTCCTTATGGATATAATTTTTGGGGATACCAAACAATATTGGATATGGAGTCAAATACCTTATTTTCCATGCTCTCAGATTCTGCCATTGACCTGAGAAGGCTTCATAAAATCTTCAAAAGATAGCTTGAAGAAATGAGATGGAATTTTCTTCTCTACTTCAATAAACACGGGTTTTCTATCTGGGCCCCAAAAGCAAATTAGTAAAGGGCTTGTCTCAATGCACAGAAAAGATGCTTCCTCCTATGCTATCAAATGACAGAGTCATCTGCTTTCCTCTTTGTGAGCTGGAAGGAAAGATAAAATTATTTAACACCACGGGCTTGTAATGAAAAACACCAGTCATTTGGTCTGCCCGTCCTCATCTGTGATATTTCTCCCAAGAGGGGGCCACTTTTAAATGATTCTTCTGGTAGTTATGTCCAAATCTCTAAATAGTGAGCTTTAATTAGTATTTCATGGTGTATTATCTTTAATCATTCATTGTATGTAACTTCCTGCTGTAATAAATGAGTGTTAGCTCATTTGTACCACCTCCTACCTCCTCTACCCTGTACCTCCCAATATAGTCATGTCACTATTCTCAGTTCCTCCCACAGATCATCTCTGCAATTTCAGACTCAAACTTCCGTTTCTTACTCTGTCAAACACGCCATTTCTCCTGGTTCTCCATTGTAAATCTAGGGTATATCAATGATGCCCATCTTTTCTTTACTTTCTATTTCTACTTTTACATGGCCGAAGCTCATAGCAGTTGTCATGGTAAACTCTTTCATGATTTCTTTACAGGTTGAGTGTCAAAGTTGAATATCAGGAAACAATGTTTACATCGTTGAACTCATTTAAATATTGTTATCTGCAGAACCAATGTCTTCCTTCTGTAAGATTCCAATGCTATCACCCCTCTGAATGATGGAGAATAATCCTAACATCTAGTTTAAATGGATGCTCCTGTTTAATAGATAACAATTGCATGTTACATTTTAGTTTGCTGCAGTCTTAGATCCTAGTAATCTTATGTAGTTTGATTGGATGGATGGTTGGCTAGTTGATTGGTTAGTTGGTTGGTTAGATGTTTGGTTTTTATTGTAGTTTTTGAACCTTGCCTTTTCTTCCTGCATTCTGTACCTTAATCATTTCCCAATATTTCTCAAGCTTTCAGTCATATTATCTACTGCATCATAAACCCTGTAGTCCAATGATTTACCACCATATTCCTCTTTCTACAAGGACTAATGGTTTGTGAATCTTGTTACACAAATGTTATTTGGAGAATGCCCTTTCACTGAGCTCCATGGTTAGGTCCACCATTTGTTTGTTTGAAGATTTTACCTGTTTTCAGTATAGTTCTGGGGTTCTTTCTTTCTTTTTCTTTTGGGGAGTGGTATTGGTTGAATTGTGCCCACTAAAAAGATATTCAAGTCTTAAACCCTGATAACTGTGCATGTAACCTTATTTTCAAACAGTGTCATTGCAGATGGGTTTAGTTAGCATGAGATCACAATGCATAGGGGGGACCCTAATATAATGTGATTAGTTTCCTTATTTAAAAAAAAAAAAAGGAGAAGAAACATAGACACTCTGGTAGTTAAGGTTGTGCATGCAACTTGGCTGGGCCTGATTGAATGGCTGGGCAACTGGATGTAGTATTCCCCATGATGAGACTAGTAATCAACTCCATGATGGAATCTACTGTGAGCAGCTGAATAGCTGCCTTAGGGATGTGGTCTGCTTCCTGTATATAAAGAAAAGCCTTGGAAACAGTCTCTAGGTCTTTGGCACCCTTGAACCCTGCATGTAGCCGAGTCTCCATTCAATAGCCTGCCATGCTCTGCCAATCTTGGGACTTTCAATGGACTTGAATTAATGGACTGCCATGTGATTTGGTAATGTCAGGACTGTGACTTTTTAGTTGTTGACCTTGGGTTTGTCAGCCTCAGCAGCCAGCAGTTCCCTGAGTGAAGAAAGCCCTTAGCTTCAGTGGGCTGGGAGCCAGAGGCAGAGCTGAAGCCAAGGTCAAGGGGCTTTCACTCAGCCCCTAGAGACTGGCACTTTGAACTCAGATTTTAGCCTCCAAAACTGTAAGAGAATAAACTCCTATTTGTTAAAGCCATCCCATTGGTGGTATTTCTGTTAACATGGCACTAGGTAACCAAAACAGAGACAGAGACAGAGACACAGAGGGAAGCTGGCCACGTGAAGACAAGAGACAGATTGGAGGTATGTTGCCACAAATCAAGGAATGTCTGGGGTATCAGAATCTGGCAAAGACAAGAAAGCATCTTCCCTTACAGCCTTTGGAGAGAGCATGACCCTATCACCACCCTGAATTTGGGCTTCTACCCTCCAGAACTGTGAAAGTATAAATATTTCTGTTATTTTGAACCCCACATTTTGGGTGACTTACGGTTACTGTCCTAGAAAACTAATACAGGAGCATAGAAAGGTAGGGCTTTAATTTTATGTTTCTGTACTTCCTAAATATTTCGAGAACTCTTGATTGTTTGTTGTTGTTTAAGAATGAAGCTGAGCAAAGCTGGCTGAGCCACTGTACACATGGGTAGGCCTGTGGCTTGGCATGATTCACTTTAAGATAAGTGAACAGGAGAAACCTTAAAAGCCAAAATATGTGCTCAGATGCATATACCCTGGTTCCCCTGTTACTCTCTAGAAATTTCATTCAATGTTTTAAACAAAGAATGATATCTTTTCTTTCCCAGAGATATAAAGGTCTTCTCTGACCAAGTTATGTAGAAATAGTTCCCCATAACCTGTGACTCTATTTCATTAACCAATTGTATTTCCTTCATAACAATTACCACCCTTGAAACAATCTCATTTGTCCACTTGCCCACAGTCTATTTCCCCCACCAGAATATAAGTTCCATGAAAGAAGGGTTCTTGTCTGTGTGGTTCACTGCTCTACCCTTTATGCCTGAGACACTGATATACACCAAACCAAACTCACTGCCATCAAGTCGGATCTGACCCCCCCCCTTGGCTTTCCAAGGCAGTATCATTACAGAAGTAGATTACCCAGTCTTCCTTCTGAGGAATAGCTGGTGGGTTTGAACCACAAGCTTTCTGACTAGCCACAAATGCCTTAGGCACTACACCACCAAAGCTCCTATCTGACACATAGTAGGTGCTTAATATTTTAGTATGTTTTAGTATTTCTTTAATTATGTACTAATTATTTAATTAAAAAAATGAATAAAAATGCTAAGGTCTAGACTAATCCAATCCCAATAAATCATTTATATAAATGACTACAATGGGAAAAAAGCAAAAGTTGCTAGATCTAATTTTAAAAAATTAGGATGCTTACTATTTTGTAGTATTGCATTTTGAGAACAGAGAAAGCCAAACCCTCGGGTCGTGAATTAAAAATAGGACCTTCTATTTGGATGTCATCACTTATCAATTCATCTCAAAAGGGGGCAAGCCATTTCATCTCTGTTTAGTCTACCCCTCTTAAGACCCTATTTTGACTTTTGAAGCAAATCAAGGAACATATTGACAAGGATCTTATGTATAAAATTTATATAAAATTTCAACACCTCAACAAGAAAATTACAAACAATCAAGTTAAAAAATAGGCAGAGAACATGAATAGCCACTTTAATAAAGAAGATATTCAAACACATGAAGAAATGCTTGTGATCATTAGCCATTGTTGTTGTTAGGTGCCCTTGATTCAGTTCCAACTCATAATGACCCGACATGCAACAGAACAAAACACTTGCCAATCTTGCACCACCCTCGTAGGTCTTGCTGTGCTTGAGTCCATTGTTGCAGCCACTGTGTCAATCCATCTTGTTAAGAGTCATCCTCTTTTATGCTGACCTTCTGTTTTAACAAGCATGATATCCTTCTCGAGGGACTAGTCCCTGCTTACAACATGACCAAAGTCCAAGAGGCAAAGTCTCACCATCCTTTCTTATAAGGAGCATTCTAGCTATACCTCTTCCAAGAGACATTTGTTTATTCTTCTGACAGTCCATGAAATATTCAATATTCTTCTCCAATACAATAGTTCAAAGGCATCAATTCTTCAGTCTTCCTTATTCATTGTCCAGCTTCTCCATGCATATGAGGCAACTGAAAATACCATGCTTGGGCCAGGCATACTTTAGCCTTCAAAGTGACATCTTTGCTTTTTAACACTTTAAAGAGGTCTTTTGCAGCAGATTTGCCTGATGCAACATCCTTTTTTATTTTTTTTTAATACTTTTTTTTTTTTTTGCAGTGTTAACTCCCCACTCCTCCCACCC
>NW_006921623.1:15236881-15274528 GCF_000298275.1 Orycteropus afer afer | reverse complement strand
ATCTTCTGTGTCTGTGTTAATTGGTTTCCCTTTTCTTTGTTGAAGAGGGTCTGTGCAATCCTTCTGCCTAGTCCGCCATCTTGCCAGAACTCCAATCCTTTGATTTCTTGACTACTGCTTCTATGGGTGTTGATTGTGCATCCAAGTAAAATGAAATCTTTGGCAACATTCAAGATTTTCTCTGTTTATCATGATGCTGCTTATTGCTCCAGTTGTGAGGATTTTTGTTTTCTTTATGTTGAAGTGTAATCCATACTGAAAGCTATAATCTTTGATCTTCAGTAGTAAGTGCTTCAGGTCTTCATTTTTAGCAGGCAAAGTTGTATCATCTTCACGTCTCATGTTGTTAATGAGTCTTGCTCCAATACTGATGCTGCATTCTTCATATATCCAACTTCTTGGATTATTTGCTCAGCATACAGATTGAATTAATATGGTGAAAGGATACAATGCTGGCAGATACCTTTCTTAATTTTAAACCTTGCAGTGACCCAATTAGCCATTAAACCAAAAAAAACCCAAATTCACTGCTGTCAAGTCAAATTGACTCATAGTGACCCTCCTTAGGTTTCCAAGGCAGTATGTCTGCAAGAGTAGATTGCTCAATCTTCCAAACAATGAGATATTATCTCACCCCAGCATTAATAGCAAAGTTTAAAAAAAAAAAAAACCAGAAAACAAATGCTAGTGAGGGTGTAGAGAGACTGGAACCCTCATATACTGGTGGTGGGATTGTAAAATTGTACAACCACTGTGGAAAGCAATACAGTGCTTCCTTAAGAAATTGGAAATAGAAATACCATATGATCCAGAAATCCCACTACTATATATCTTAGAGAAATAAAAAAAAAAAAAATAGTAATATGAACATCCATGTACATTGTAGCATTATTTACAATAACAAAAAGATGGAAACAACCTAAGTGACTACATGCTAAAGAATAACAATGAATCTGTGAAACACCTCATAACATGAATAAACTTAGAGAACATTAGTGTGATAGTTGAAGATGTGTCAACTTGGCTGGACTCCAGTTGTGAGTGGTGGTTCCCATGATGGATCACATGACTGAGTTCTGAGCAGCTGGTCTGCCCAAGGGGAGTTTCCCCAGGGGTGTGGCCTACCTGCAATGCTATTCCAAGGACAAGCTGGAAGAACGGCATTCCGGATTATATACTTCCTTGAGTGAGCGGCTCGCCACTCGCCCTGGAGGTTTCGGATTCATCTTTTGTTGGGAACAGCAACCAGCATGCTGCGTGCCAGCTTGATTCTCTCAGCTCTGTTGTGCTTACGGGAACCAGGCGGCTCCGGGCCTCATCTCCTCCAGAGACGAACTTTGTGGCTTGAACTCCTCTGCCGTGCGTGCGAAAGCCAGGCGGCTCCGGGCCCCATCCCCCTCCAGAGACGAACTTTTCAGCTTGAACTTGTCGGCTTCTACACGCTTGTGAGCCATTTACCTAAGATAAATCTCTCTCTCTCTCTCTTTCTCTCTCTATAAATATATATATACACTTTGCTGGTTTTTGTGTTTCTCTAGAGAGCCCAATCCAACACAATTAGGCTGAGTGAAATTAATCAATCACAAAAGGACAAATATTGTATGACACCACTATTGTAAAAAGTCAAGAAAAGGTTTACACACTGAAAGAAACATTTTTTGAAGGTAAGAAGTGAAAAGAGTAAGTCACTAACTAGAACATGGACACATTAAAATGGGTGAAGGGAAAAGTAATATACAAAAAGGGAGAAGTCAGCACAAAATGTTCAGAGTAAAAAGACACTGGGAGCACTACAAGAGTTAAAGGCAACCAAAATAAATGTTATTATATACACAATCCTGCAGTAGCAGTAATAACAATAACCTAAAATTGGTACATAGACTGACACAGAAGCTGAGTGGGGTGAGAAGGCAAATGGGACTACACCCACGAATATATATATATATAGGTTTGAAAGAGGACATTTCTACAAATGTATTTACATATGCTGCAAATATATCCATGAATACAGTAGAGTGTACAGGGGTAAAGTTAGAAAAACTTCTTAGTCATAACCAAACACCTTGAGAGAATGAGTCACTGGGACTAAGGACTCAGGACCATAGTCAAGATCAATTGGCACAATATAGTCCACAAAGACAATGTTTTACATCCTACTCTGCAGAGAAGCACATGGGGTCTTAGAAGCTTATGAGTGACCATCTCAGGTGCAACTATTGATCTCCTCCCATCTGGAGTAAAACCAAACCAAACCAAACTCACTGCTGTCAAGTTGGATCCAACCCATAGCTACCCCTCCTCGGGTTTCCAAGGTGATATCATTATGGAAGTAGATTGCCCAATCTTCCTTCCAAGGAGTGGCTGGTGGGTTTGAACCACCAGCCTACTAGTTAGCAGTTAAATGCCTTAGGCACTATGCTTCCAGAGCTCTTATCCAGAGTAAAGAGTGAAGAAAATCAAAGACACAAGGAAACAACTGGTCCAAAGAACTAATGGACCACATGAACTCCAGCATCCACAACTGTGAGACCAAAAGAAGTCCCTGATGCCTGGCTACCACTGCTGACTACACTGCAGGGGATTGCAATAGGAGATCCTGAATAGAGTGGGAGAAAAATATGGAAAAAGCTCAAATTCATAAAAAAAAAAAAAAAAACTAGCTTACTAGTGTGATAGAGACTGCTAGAAGCCCCAGGACTATGACCCTTAGATACCTTTCAGGCCTGGAACTGAACTCACTCCTATGGCTCAACTTTCAGCCAAACAATAGACAGGCCTATCAGGTGGACAATAACACCAGGGAGGTATCCACTTCTTAAAACAATCACCATGAGAGATCAAAAGGAGGGCATTTGCCCAGGGATAAAGTTCAGAAAGCCAGGAAGGATGAATGGAAATGGTAAACACAGGGAGGAAGTAGGTGTTACATTGTGGAAACTCTCACAAAACAAAATGTGTATGAATTGTTGAACGGAAAAACAATTTGCTCCATAAACTTTCACCCAAATCACAATAAAAAGTCAAAAAAAAAAAAAAAACAATCAAGGATGAAAACCTCACTAACTGAGAGTTAAGAAATATATATACAGGTAACAGAGTATGCTTAACATTCTCTTCAGTAGAAAATGAAAAAAAAAAATTACGGAAAGCCTCTTTTTTTTAAGTGTGCCTCCTACAATCTGAATTTTTCACTCACTGCCTTATGAAAATAATTGTTTAAAGACCAGGTTTGGAGAAATAGCTTTCCTCCAACCTCCTACCAAGTATTCCCCCTAAAACATTGGCTAGACAATCTAATACAGGCGTCCCCCACTATCCAAATGTAGAATGTTTCCATGAAACTTTTCACAAGCCAAAACAACATAAAGCAAAGAAGGAATTACTGTTCATTTGTTGTTGTTGTTGTTGTGTTGTTATGTGCTGCTGAGCCGGACCCAACTCATAATGACCCCTCATTGGGTTTCCGAGGTGATATCACTATAGAAGTAGATTGCCCAACCTTTCTTCCAAGGAGTCGCTGGTGGGTTTTAACTGCCAGCCTTCTGGTTAACAGTCAAGTACCTTAGGCACTACACTACCAGAGCTCCCATTTATATGGGAAAAAATTTTGAGTGTTCCTAGATCTAAAAATAAGGAGCTCTGGTGGTGTAGTGGTGGTGTAGTATAGTGGTTTGGTTGCTAACCCAAAGGTCTGTGGTTTAACCCACCAGCTCCTCTGCAGAAGAAAGAAAGATTTACAACCTTGGAAACCCAATGGAGGTAGCTTATGAGTCAGAATCAACTGACTGGCAGTGAGTTTTTGAGAGACCTAAAAAATAACCTACCAAATCATACCAAATAACACATACAACCTAACATACCACTAACATAGAGAAAAATCAGGAATGATATGATAAATACACAGCTGATATAAAGTAGAAATAAACTATGTACAATGCAATTCCCAGCAAAGGAGCTTGGTGACACTGTCTTGGTGCCTACTGCTTGCCACAAAACAAACACTGAACACTGGTTTTGTTTTTCACCTTTTCTTATAAAAGCAAAAATGCTCTTCAAATTTCTTTCAGTTGGTGAAAACAGGTAATAATGTTGGTCTTTCATAAAAGCAACGCGGTGTAAAGTGAACTTTCAAAAAGCGAGGCACACCTGTAATCTAAGATTGAGTCTGGAGGACACTCCATCACTAGAAAGCAATCCTCTGACAGATGACAAGAGAACTGATGCGGTTAACAGTGGTCCTCATTTCTTTTGCTATTTGCACACAAGTCTTACTCTAGGGAACAAGCCTCTCTATGTTTAGCTCAACAAACACTTATCACTTGCTTACTTTGTTTTGCCATGCTGTTATGTCTTGCAATCTCTTGTCCATTCCCACAACTTAGTATATTAGCTCTCTCATTTAATGTTTCTACTAAAGTGAGTTAACAGATATCCAGTCATCATTGAGTTGATTCTGATTCATAGAGAATACTCTATGTAAGTCGAAGTACAACTGTGCTCCATATGGTTTTCAGTGGCTGATTTTTTCAGAAGTAAATCTCCAGGCTTCTCTTCTGAGGTACCTCTGGGTGAACTCAAACCTCCGACCTTTCAGTTAGCAGCCAAACTTGTTAAGCAGGTGCACCACCCAAGGACTCCCTTAAGTGGATTATTATTCCATACTCAATGCCTTCTTAACCAACTCCAAAGATCAACATTTAAAAAAAAAAAAGTTCTAATTGAATAATTCCATAGTAAGACTCTATATTCACATTTAGAATGTAATAGTGAAGGAGATTATTGCCTAAAATTCAATATTCATTTCTTTTTAATTCATCTTCCTTCTATAAGTTCACAGGTGCCTTGCACCTGTGCAGCTGTTTATGCACAAGCATGTGTTGCTCTATGCTTCCTGCTGACAATTAGAACATGGAACATATGCTTGTGACTAGATTTGTAATTTTAAACTCTGGGCCAACAACTCTAAAAGCACCAAAGGTACTTTTGTAAACCACTAACCTATGATTAGTCAATGTGCAGAGCACAACCTTTCAAATGTGAAGGACTTTGAACTACTATCCCAACTAGAATAACATGAAGGGAGTGATTAATCAATAAGCCAACTAATCCAAAAGGGCATTATATTGTTAAGTAAATAAATAAGCACTGCAAATTGGAACAAAGGTGTAACTATTTTCACCTTTTGAACCTAAAACACAGCCAAGAATCAATAGTTGAAAAGATCACCAAGTGCCCAAACACCATTCTCAGCATGCAGTAGATACAAGAGCCATGTTTGTACAGTAGAGTAAGTAATGAAGAAAAACCTAACTCACTGCCATCGAGTCAGATCCGACTCATAGTGACCCCTCCTTGGGTTTCCAAGGTTGTTATTTCTGTGGAAGTAGATTGCCCAGTCTTCCTTCTGAGGAATGGCTGGTGGGTTTGAACTGCCAGCCTTCTGGTTAGCAGTCAAATGCCTAAGGCATTATACCACCGGAGCTCCCAGTGTAGTACAGTACAGTATTTGCTTAATAGAAGAAGAAATTTCCCCAACCAGAATCCAGAAAGTAGTATTTCAGGTTTGATATGATATGTTTCCATAACTATTTCCATTTCTCCAATTCCCTTGCCTTAACATCAATTGAGGAGCCCTGCTGGTGCAATGGTTAAGTACTCAATTGCTAACCAAAATCTTGGTAGTTCAAACCCACCAGCTACTACGGAAGAGAAAGCTGTGGCAGTCTGCTTCTGAAAAGATCTGGAAACTTTATGGGGCAGTTCTACCCATCTTATAGGGTTGCTATGAGTTGAATAGACTGGATGGCAATGAGTTTGGGTTTGTTTTTCATTGTTGTTTTGTTTTGTTTTTAGTATCTGATTGGATCCGGGATCAGCCACTTAAAGTATAACACCAGATTGGGAGATAGGCCAATATGCCAAGATATGTTGGTTTTGCAACAAAGTAATTCCTATTAAATGCTTGTGACATATTTCCTATAATAAAATAAAATAAGGGGGACTTACTTCTTGTGGTTAAAGGTGGAAATGGAGGCAGTTTATGTAACAGATTAAAGAAGAAACTCTGGATCTCTAATCTGGCATCATATCCATTGAAACCACAACTGCTTGCAATTCAGGTTTTTACTTAAGTTCTCTTGGTTGTAAGAAATAAAGATTCATTCAGTCTTCAAATAATTGGGAGTATGAAGGAGATAGGGACATAGTACCTTGGGAATAAATCCCGTAAGAGCTTATAAATTCAGGAAATTATAAACAGCTGTTGTTAGTCGTCAAGTTGACTCCAATTCATAGCCACTTTATGTATAACAGAATGAAACATTGCCCAGTCCCGTGCCATCTTTATAATCTTTGGTATATTTAAATCTTGTTGTGGCTATTGTATAGTGCCTTCCAACTTAGGGGGCTCCTCTTTCAGCACTATATAGAATAATATTCTGTTGTGATCCATAAGGTTCTCACTGACTAATTTTCTAAAGTAGATCACCAGGCCTTTCTTTCTAGTCTGTCTTAGTCTGGAAGCTCTACTCAAACTTGTCTGCCAGGGTGATCCTGCTGGTGTCCGAAATACTAGTGGCAAAGCTTCAAGCATCACAGCAACATGTAAACCATCATGGTATAACAAACTGGCAAGGGCACTTAGATATTCCTGATGTAGGAATACTTGATTTTCATTCTAGTACAATTAGGAGACTGGAGTGGGTATGGATTGGCTGAAAATAGGCAGCTGAAGACATTTAATATGATGGAAGTATTCTTTATACTATGGTGATGGTTATGGTGGAATACACATTTGTGAAAACTAATCAAACTATATATATTTAAAATGGTTGCATTTACTGCAGCCTAGTACTGAACCTAGTACACCTCATTATCATTATATGTTAAAGAAAAATGTTTAAAGAAATGTTTTAGAGCAAGGAAAATTCATTCCTTTGCTCTTTCTGAGATAAGGTATGGATGAGCCCTTTGCTTTCGCTAAGATTTATCACTGGTTGATGTGTAGAGTTTTGGAGTGAGAAGATATTTTGTTGTTGTTGTTTTAAATTAACTGTTTCATTTCATTAATATCTAATGATGAGATTACTGGCCTTTCATGTAAACTGTATTCCTGGAAGGAATAAGTTATGCCTTCAATAAACTAGACATTAACCCCATTGTCCTCAATTCATTCCCTATTAATTTTTACCTTTAGGGTGAAAAAAAAAAAACAGCAAACATAGCTGATGAGTAGAGTTCCTTGAGCAAAGAGAAACCAAGTATTTTCCAGTTAAAAATATCAATGATAGAGTCATTAAGACTGCAGCATGATTTTGAAAGAAGGTTCATTCATTTTTTTCCCCCTTAATATGTTATTGTTGTTGTTGTTATGTGCTGTTGAGTCAGACCTGACTCATAGCTATCCCACCTTGGGTTTCCAAGGTGGTATCACTACAGAAGTAGATTGCCCAATCTTCCTTCTGTGGAGTGGCTGGTGGGTTTGAACTGCCAGCCTTCTGGTTAGCAGTCAAGTGCCTTAGGCACTATGCTAGATGACCAATATTCTAAACACACTGAAGGTCTATTACAAGACAAATAAATGCTGTTGTTGTTGTTGTTAGGTGCCAGTGAGTCATGTCCAATTCATAGCAAGCAACCCTATACACAGCAGAATGAAACTGCCTGATCTTGTGCCAGACTCACGATCTCATGAGAAATTTATACCCATGAGGAATTTGTAATTTTCTATGAACTGGAATTGAAATGTTTATTATTTGTAGGTCTACTCAAGGCCTATAAAATATCACACTTTCAGCAATTTTAATCATTACTTGCCGATAGTTAACCTTAGTATAACCCATTGCCATCGATTTGATTTTGACTCAAGTTTACCCTATAAAACAGAATAGAACTACCCCATAGGGTAGTTGATCTCCAGTCCAGGGTCACTCTCTCTGTCTTTTACTCTGGGTTCTGGCTGCTGAGTGACGTCAGAGAAAGTCAAGAAACTGGAGTAGTTTGCAACAGTGTAAATCCATGTTCTTTTAGCTCAGCTAATCTGCATAGTGATAAGGCACTTGACTGCTAACCAGAAGGCTGGCGGTTCACACCCACCAGCCACTCCTCGGAAGGAAGATGGGGCAATCTACTTCCGTAGTGATACTGCCTCGGAAACCCAAGGAGGGGTCACTATGAGTCAGGTGTGACTCGACGGTACACAACAACAACAAATCTGCACCGTTATTGGGAATTATTTTACTTTTTTTTTTTGCTGTGGAACATTTAGTGGATATTCTGCCTCTTTCCACCCCTTTAAATTTCTAATCCTAGACTTTTTTCTTTACAAAAGAACTAATTTTACAAGGACGATTTGAATACAGTTTATCATCATCTTCTTAACCTTTTGCATTGTGGGAAATTGCAGTCAATGTCATGAGACAAAGTGTATGTGAATTGTATGGAAAATGAATTTGCTCTGTAAACTTTCACCCAAATCACAATAAAAATTAAAAAAAAAACCTATTTGCTGTCATCCAAGATACTCATTTTACTATTGAATATCATGTAAACGTGTAAGCCCCTTCTCCAAATACCTCTACTTCCCTGGGAGGTCACTTACCCTATTTCCCTTCTGGGTGATGGCCTCATGCCACTGTCTCTGGGAGGTCTCTTGCTAGAAGAGTCTTCCTGTCTCATGCAACCCTGTCCCAAGTGCCACCCAATAAACCTTGTTCTCATGGACCTGTCTCTCACAATCAATGCAGAAATCTTTGAACTTACTAAAGGGAGACCCTTTGGAGAATAATGCCTGTCCCTACCTACTATACTAACATGGTAAAGGGAAATAATAAGTCCATCTGAGTTCAGATTTTCAAAAGCAGAAAATGTCCTCTGCGTCCATCATTGATAGTTGAAGACATTGTGGTGAAATAGCCCTAAAAAAACAGCTGATATCCCAAAGAAGCAAAGCTAGAAAGTCTAACAGCAATCTCCTAAACGTGTTTTCTACAGTTGAATTGTTTGATCTTCTGATCAAATTGTAACTCTTCATGCTGGTATAATAATTTTCTCTTACCTTACACAGCACTGGTTATATTGCCAGTACTCAAAAATGATAAATAGTGATTAAGGATATTAAAAAGGAAAAGCTTTTGATTTTTCAGTGTTGTTTACATGAATTGGACAATATAAGTGGAGGTTTGCCGTGAAAGGGTTGACTAGGGTTATTAGTGATATTTAAATGTTATTATGGTAGTAATTTTACATTCACATGTAGAATGCAATTTAGAAGGGGTTCAGGATATAATTATTGGATATCCTGAAGTTAATTGCTTAGATAAGAACAAATATTTCATTATCTGTTAAAATGATTACACATTCACTTATGAAATCTATTTTAGGACACTCTAACAGTAATTGCTATCCCAGTTTGCCTACACTGAGGTGAAATAGTCACAAGATTGTCAAATATCCATATATAACTCAGAAGTTGGTTTTTATGTTGGTTTTTCTATGTATTGTTTATTCCTTTAATAGCATTGTTTTTATTAATTTATACTATCCATTTGCATGTTTTTGTCATTGTGTGTCAAGTTGATTCTGACTCATAGTGATCCTGTATGACAAAGTAGAACTATACCATAGGATTTCCTAGGCTGAGTCTTTATGAGAGCAGATTATCACCTTTTCTGCAGGACTGTAGGTGGGTTTGAACCTCCAACCTTTGAGTCAGCAGCTGAGTGCTTAACCATTGAGCCACCAGGGCTCCTTTCCGTTTATAGAGGATTTTACACATTGTAAAGACCTTTCATACATATTGATTAACTTATTTGATCCTTATCTTTTGAGCTAAGTAAGTTAAATATTACTAAGTATACTTTAGATTAAGAAACTAAGCTTCAGGGGAAATGGCCCCAAATCTTTTAAGTAGTAACACTGAATGCAGGACCTCAGTCTCTCCCTTGTTCCAGTGTTATTCCCAGCAAAACATACCACCTCTGAAAAATCCATCTGACAAGTGGGAAGTGATTTATTTTTGCTCTAAGACTTATGCAAAGGGCCAAAGAGAAATTTGTCCTAGCACAAAAATGAAGAAATCAATGCACAGGAAGAAATAAATAAATAAATAAATAAATATTTAACTTTATGAAATCCTGTGGCCTTTGAAAGGTGTTAATCTTTTGGTGTGATTTTCCTTCATCTTAGTTTGTGATCAAGGGAAGGGGATTATGGAGTGAAGCATACTTGTGTGCCCTCCTGTAGGACCCTATCTATTCTGAAACTCCACCCGAGGCAGGCATCCTGTCTGAAACACTAGCAGTTCCACCCTAAATAACAGAAATGAGTTGGAAAACCTTAGGTGAACCTCTGTTTCTAATACAAAGAATAAGCAATATTTTCAGGTCAAATATGAGAAGGCATATTGGATTCAGTAGAGGAATTTTACAGCACTCAGGCCTATTTTGTATTTATGAGAAATGGTGAACAGAGCTCTCTGAAATATGTTAGTGGGAACATAGCCTCTGAGATTGTAAAAGCTATTCTTTTATTCTTAACATGGCCATGTTTTGCTTCTGGAGAGGCAAAGGCTATAAACAGAAAATGGAATGGAGGAAGGAGGAAGGGGGAGAACAGGTAGAAAAGGAGAAAGGGAAGGAAAGTATAAAACTTTCAGAAACAAAGAATGTGATTAAACAGAAATCAAAAGTGTGCTTATGTAGAATTGGTTGGGCTACTCTAGCCATAGTTAATTTGTGTGCTTTGTTTTTTAATTTCTAACTTGATTTTAACAGGTATTTTGAAAGATTGATAATTACAGTTGAATTGCAATCAGTGTAAGGTAATTTCTCTCTGAGTTAATTCAAATTGGTCTAGTATTGTTTGAAATGGATTTAGAAAGATTTCAGAATGTCCACATTATCTGAGAGAAGGATTGCTCTTTTGATCATTTCTGGCTTAAATGGTTGCAAATCCCTATTCTCAGGATACCATTGAATAGATTAGGAAGCTCGATGTTTAAATATTAGAACTCCAACTCTGCATCCCCTCCATACACCCACCCATCTTAGAAGGGTACAATGGCTACTTGAAATCATGTTTTAGAATTAGCTGGTCTATAATTACACAGTAGCAATGAGAATGGAAATATTGGAAGCAGAACACAAATATTTGAGGCATGTTTAGACCTGGTGGCACAAAGAGTTAATGTGCTCACATGGTAACTGAAAGGTTGAAGGTTGGAGTCCATGCAGATGCACATCAGAAAAGAAGCCTGGTGATCTACTTCTGAAAAACAGCCATTGAAAATCCTGTAGAGCACAGTTCTACTCTGACACACAGGGGGTCACCATGAGTCACAGTTAATTCAATGGTAACTGGTTGGTTAGATTTGGTGGCAAGGTAGAGAGATGAATATATAATTGGTGATGTCGTTATAGGTTGAGGAAGTAATCCTAGAATACTTCTTTCACACAATCCCTGCATCTACTTTCACATTGCCCCCCTTCTCTGTGATCATTCTGACGTTTCTAGGGTCTCCCACTTGGTGTTCATACAGCTCTTTGTCCCCATTCCATTCTAGCATTCAGGAAGGTACAACATGGACTTAAGTTCCACCACTTATTAGATGTGTGACATTGAGCAAATTACTTAACCTCATTAAAATTTTGTTTCTTTATCTGTAAAATATAAATGACATCTACCCCATAGGTTTTTGTGACAATAAAATTATATAATGCAGAAAAAGTGATCAGGAAAGTTTCTGGCCCATAATATGTTCCTAAGAAATGTTAAATCACTTTTATTTTTAGCACTTACCACACTATATTTTTATTGTTAGTTTGTGTGTGTCTCATATTCAGCTCTTGAGATTCTCTAAGGCAAAGGTCATGTTCTATTCATTTTTTACACAAGTTAGATAAGTCAACTGCGTTTGATAAGATCTTGTTAGAGAACTAGATGTTGCTGTTGCTGCTGTTGTGATTGGATGCCTTCCAGTTGATTCCAATTCATGGAGACTCTAATTAGAATTAGTTATTGAGTCAGTTGTCAAGTATCCCTTGAGCATTATTTGAATTTTCTAAAATCTACAAAAGCCAATCTGGGGTAAATCTGAAGGGCTAATTAGGATCTACGATCAAATGTCTTGTAGTTCATTCATTTATTCATTCATTCAACAGACTTTCATTGTGTGCCTACAACCAAGTTTTGGGGCAGCGGTGGAAGTGGTCAGGGAGGGTAGTGTCTGCTCTGCTCAAACCACTTGATCCTTTAAGTAGTGAAAAATCTTTGAAAATTTTCAGACAAGGGAGTGATGCAATCAATGAGGAGGAGACTGTATTAGAGGCCAAAGAAGCAAGACTAAAGTGAGACCAGTTAATGGTCTAGTCCCTGTGTTCAAACTAAAAATGAGAGAACTTCATGGAAGGAAGAAAGATCTAACTCTGAAAACACTCAACAGATGGAATCATCCAAGCTTGTGACTGATAGGATATAAAAGATAAAGAAACAAACCAAACCCTCTGCCGTTGAGTTATATCCAACTCATAGTGACCCCTTCTTGGGTTTCCAAGGCAGTATCACTACAAAAGTAGATTGCCCAACCTTTCTTCCAAGGACTGGCTGGTGGGTTTGAACCACCAGCCTTCTGGTTAGCAGTCACATGTCTTAGGCACTGAGGGCTTCTAATATGTGAATAAAAGAATAGTTGGACATTAGTGAAGACTGGCTATTTTTCTTCACTGCAATACACTAAAAAAAAAGAGTAAAGTAAGGTATTCTGAAGGAGTATTATGATAAAATCTGTATGCATGGGGCTGAAATCTGGCACCCAATGTATGGGTCCTGGCCTGCAGATACATGTAATTGACCTACACAGTGTTTTTAATCTGTGAAACACCTCATAATGTGGATAAATCTAGAAGACATTATGCTGAATGAAATTACTCTATCACAAAATGACAGACATATCATGTCAGACCAATATAAGAAGTCAGGAAAAGGTTTACACACACAGACTCATTCTTTGAAGGTTAGCAGTAGTGGGAGGGGAAGGGAGGATAATCACTAACTAAAGGGTAGATTTTTACTAACTTGGGTGAAGAGATATGAAATATACAATAAGAGGGAGGCTAGCATAAAATGATCATAGTTGAGGAGAACACAGGGAGGAGCACAATAATTAAAGGCAACAAAGGTAAATACTATTACACACAAAATCATGCAATAGCAATAATAACAATAATCTATGAGTGGATACATGGATAGACACTAAAGCTGAACAAAGTGTGAAGGTGATTGGGATAACAGTCACAAACACATAGGTTTGACACAGGATATTTCTACATATGTATTTATATATGCTGTAAATGTATCCATGAATATAATAGAGCATGCAGGAGGAAAGTTATGAAAACTTCTTAGTCATAACCAAACATCTTAAGGAAAAGAGTCACTGGGCATGGAGGCTCAAGACCATAGTCTTGGGGGTCCCGAGACTGTTCTACAACCTACTTTGCTAAATAGTGACTAGGGTCTTAAAGTTTGTGAGAAACCATTAAGGTGCAACTATATTGGTCTTTCCATATCCAGAAAAAAGAAGTATGAGGAAAATCAAAGATGCAAGGAAACAAGTAGTGCAAAGGACCATGTGAATCCCAGCCTCCATGACCTTGAGACCAGAAGAACTAGATGGTGCCCAGCTACCTCTGTGACCTCTCTGAAATGGATCACAATAGAACGTCCTGGATAGTGTGGGAGAAAAATGTGGAACAAAATTCAAAATCATAAAAAGACCAGGTGTATTGGTCTGATAGAGACTGGTGGAACCCCCAAGACTACATAGCCTTAGATACCCTTCAAGCCTAGAACAAAACTCACCCCCATGGCTCAACTTTCAGCTAAACAACAGATAGGCTTGTAAGGTGAATGATAATACCAGGAAGGGATGCACTCACTAGAAGAATCAACTATACAAGATCCAAAGGGCAACATTGTCCAGGGATAAAGCTAAGAAGGCAGGAAGGGATAGGAAAGGACTAAGAGAGATGGTAAACACTAGGAGGGTGTGGGAAGAGTGCTGTTACAGCATGGAGATTGCAATGAATGTCACAAAACAAAATGTTTATGAACTGTTGAATGGAAAACAAATTTGCTCTGTAAATTTTCACCAAATCACAATTTTAAAAAAATTAACAATTTATAAATTTATCCTATAGAAAATAGAAAAAATAAATTAAAATGTTTTGATCTTTAGATCAGACAAGAGCTCTCTAAGTACCCAGAGCCCAACATCCTTACTATCTTACATTTGGCTCTCTGGGCTTACTATTAATGTACTAAAGAAAAAAAAGTTCCTGATTTTCTCCTCCACATGCAAAAATACTTATCGGCCATCTATCCCAGAGCTGCTTGGAACATAATTAGTGCTGTATGTTGTTGTTGTTGTTATTTGCCATCGAGTCGGCCCCGACTCATAGCAACCCCTCCTTGGGTTTCTGAGGCAGTATCACTACGGAAGTAGGATTGCCAACCTTCCTTCCGAGGAGTGGCTGGTGGGCTTGAACCACCAGCCTTCTGGTTAGCAGTCAAGTGCCTTAGGCACTATGCTACCAGTGCTGTATATTCAGCCCTTATGTGTGCATGTGTTTCTGTATTTTTAAAAACTATGTATAAACTCAGCTGTGTAAAACTACATCTTTATTTTTTCAAAGCAAAATGGCCCTGTTCCACCTAGTAGTAAATCCTGTCAGGTAAGTATTCTCTCCCTCATCCCTCTTTTCCCTGAGGTTAATTTAAAATGCTAGTAGATCATATGGCATCATGACATTGTTTAAATGTATGTTTGGGGTAGAGATGGGCCTGTGGCTTACGCATGGTCACCTGTTTTGGGAAGGATGTGCTGAGAGAAAGGACCATCCCACCTGGCCTACTGGTATGACCACCTCTCTACACAGGCACCTCTGGGGTACTAGTTCATATCTTATCCTTCTCTCATCCATGGTACCTCTTCAGGCCCATTAGCTCTCCACACTCACTAACAATTGTGCCTTCTTCAGAATACAAAATTTGGGTGTTCAACATTTCCCTTCTACCCCTTGCTTGTCAATTTGTTGTATTGTGGTGGTTTGAGTGTAGCTGTGACACAGGAAGTTATGCCACGGGTATTTAAAATATAAACAGGGTCACCCACGATGGGCAGCTTCCAGACTAAGACAGTCTAGGAAGAAAGGCCTGGCAATCTACTTCTGAAAATGAGCTTAAGAAAACCTTGAAGATTAAAGTAGAACATTATCCAACTCACTTGCTTTGGACACATCATCAAGAGGGATCAGTCACTGGAGGAAGACATCATATTGGTGAAGCCAAGGGTCAGCAAGGGTAAGGGAAACCTTAAGTGAGATGGACTGACAGAATAGCCACAGCAATGCACTGAAACATATAAGGATGACACAGGACCTGGCAGTGTTTAGTTTTGTTGTATGTAAGGTCACCATGCATTGGAATTTACTTGACAGCAGCTATCGTCTATCCATTTCTTTATCTATCTACTTATCATGCCTTGGTGACAGGAGATTCAAGACACATCCAAATTCCCAATGTTCCAGGTGTGTCTTCAGAGTCTCACACTTACCAGAGGCTCTCTTCATTCATTACCCCTTTCCTCACCTCTTGGAGCTATCCTTTAGTGAGGAAGCCACCAGCATCTCTTTCTATGGACTTTTGTCTAATCCTTTTCTCACTCTCTAATTTGGGGAAACTTTTTTTATCATCCTGATTCATCATCACTTTTCTTCAATGACCACTGTTTAGGTCAGTACCCTACTCTTGATGTTCAAAAGATCCATCCTTCTACAATTCAATATCCTCTCACTTTTTATTTTCCAAACTGTTGATTCTTCTGCCAGGGCCTTCAAATTCTGTTCTGACACTCAAAGCCTGAGTATTGAATCAAATCATCCTTTCTGAATTTTTGCAGCAAGGCAGTATATGTGCCTGTCCTACCTAACTAAGCACTAAGGCTGGTATTAGAAGGAATTGTGAGAGTGGCACTGGGGGACACAGCAATTAGTATTGAAAATATTATCCTGTCACATATGCATATTTTGAAAGTAAAATTGTCTTTCTCATGCTCTCCTTGCTTAGCATCCTCCTCCAAACACACTCATAAGATGCTACTAAAAAGTTTTCCTAAGCATACTTTGTCCTTGTCAAAAAATGAAAGGAACTAATATTTATTAAGTGCCTGTTCCATGTGCCAGACTCTTTGCTATTTGCTTTTCTATAAATTACTTCTCATATTTTTGCCAAGGAAGAAAAATAACTTGTTTTTACATTGTCCCTAAGTGCACTGTTGCTTAGTTTTCCCTAAATGCCTATAGTGAAATCCTAACATTTACCGGGATGTCCCTGGGCCTAAGCTCTTTACAGCTCACCTTCATGTTTCTATTTCCACTGCCGTTGGTTAAGTTTGTTGCTATAATTGGGGGATAGTAGTTATTCTGAGAGGACTCTATCTTACTCCTTGGCTAGATGATCTGCAAAAGGCCAGGGCACACCCAACATCACACCTTCCAGTCAGTTTTGATTTAGCCCAGAATCTGATGTTCCCTCATGCCTGCAAACCGGCATGGCATTAAGTCTTAGTTCCAAAGCTAATGAAATTATTAAGAATTTCCCCTCAACCATTTCATTGATTCAAAAATATTTAAGCACCTGCTCTGCTGTGTGCTAGGATCAAAGATCATCACATGTGCAGTACCAACCCTTCAGGGGTTCTTAGACTTCTAGTATCAGCCAGTGGTGTTTGTTTCATATACAACCAAACCATACAAAAAATTATAACCAATCAAATAATTATTTTCATCTAAACAATGATAAAACACCTCTCAAGGTACACCAATTTTTTTTCCTTTTTCTCCCACTAGATTAACTGGTTTTCTGATTAAAATTTACATGAATTAACAGTTATTTTGATATGATATGAAAAAGAAAAGTCCTTGGCTCTATCTCACTCTTGGCCCACTGCATAAAAACCCAAGTATGGCCAGACCAACATCAAACACAAAAATAAGAAAGAAGGAGGGCACATCCCATGTTTTAGCCAGCCAAGTTCAACCTCACAAAGGCATTGCCTTAATTGGAGGAAGTTTCATAAGACTCTCCAGAGTTTCTCATTTATATACTCTTCAATTAGTTGCTCTAAAATCTTCATAAGTTGGTGAATAAATAGGCACTAACATTAGTGGAAATGAAAGATAGGATTCAAATTCATTAATGCTGTTGATGGCATTTTAATTAGGGGTTTGCAAGCATAGACACTTCCTCTTACTTAAAATAAATGTCAATCAATAAAGTCTTGCTGCCCTTTGAAAATCTTGTGGATGCCATTCATTGTATTTAATGATTTATATCTTTCTTAATGGTGCAAGGGAAATGATTTAGAAACCCATACCATAATTTTAAAATGTCTCCTAGGTACTCAGGCTGAACAAGACTTAAAAAAAGTCTTCCTACTTTCTAATGATTGTTAGTTAACTGATGTTCTAGTCTCCCAATTTTTTTTACAACAGAAAGCCTTATATGTAAGACATTGTTTCCTCTTCATCATCATCACTACCATAAAAAAGTTTTATTATGAGTAGTGTGTTAGGCTCTAGAGAAGCAAAACCAGTAAAGCTTAGAGAGAGAGAAAGAAATTTATCTTAGGGAAATAGTTCACATACTTATAGAAGCTGGCAAATCTCAAGTTCTTGGATCAAACATCAAGCTGGAGGCTTTTCCTGACTTATGCACCTTCAGGGGCTGACAAGCTCAAGATTGGCAGGCAGTACACTGGCTGTAGACTCCAATGAATGATGAATCCAACATCTCCAGGCCGAATGGTGGATTTTTTTGCCACGGACAGCTGTAGGCAGCACAATAGGATCCCAATCCACAGAAGAGTGTCTCTTTTCCCATGATGTTCATAAATATATTGGAAGCAGGCCACAACCCTAGGGAAACTCCCTTTCATCCAATCTCATCATGGGAATAACTCACACCTCAACTGCTTAAATCACTCAGAATTGTGGTCCAGTCAAGTTGACATACAACTCCAACTATCACAGTGTACCCCTTGTCAACTTGGCAGTTGTGCACGTCTCCTTAACTACATATAATCTCTAAATCAGGACCATTATAAAGTCATTTTTGTGCCCACCATGATACACTAACATGTGTACAACTGAAATGCATTAACCCTGTTTACATTTCATAATTCATAACAGAAAGAAATAAAAATATTTGATGCATATATACTATGAAGATATATGACAATCTCAGTCCTCGTTTCTGCAATGGTCATGTGGTCATAGCTGATATTCAGAAATACCTTCTTCTACCACCCATTCCATATTGCCCTTTGCAAGCACCTCAGCTAGTTGTAGTTCTTTGCCTGGTGAGGTGACCCAAACTTTCATTCTTGAAGGGTCTGGGCCATTAGCAGTCATATCAGAATTGGGTTGCTGTAATTTTCCATTGACTTTAATCACAGGGCATGGTAGTACTAAGAAACATCCTAAAGAATCTCCTGTATTCCACACATATTCTTCTTTCCCTCCATTATGTAATGTCAATCCAATTTCCCCTTGATAATCAGGATCTATCACACGATAGTACAGTAACACCTTTCTTTGTCTGTTGATCCAGAGGCATGAGGAAGACAAAATGGTCTGGTGGCATTTTAACTTCCAGTTCAATGCAATCAGTATTGTGTCTGTAGGAGTGTTCCTCCCTTTGGGACTAAGATCTCCAGACCTGCAGAGCACAGGGTAGCAGGGACAGGAACAAAAATTTTTGACTGGGCCACTAGGGGTAATAGTGAGTGGCACCACTACTGTTTCCACCCCTTGGTTGCTGGGCCCATGAATCCTGGCTAGAAACAGTGCCATATATTGGATGCTGGTTTAGAGTATATACAGTCTCCTGGAGAACATTGTTTCAACCCATCAAGGTATTCCCACCTAGCTGGCACCATAATTGTGTTTTTAGTAGGACATTCCATCATTCTATCAAATCAGCTGCTTCAGGATGATGGGGAACATGGTAAGACCAGTGAATTCCATGAGCATAGGCCTTCATTTGCTGTGAAGTGAGTCCTTTGATCCAAAGCTATGCTGTGTGGGATACCATGACAGTGGATGAGGCATTCTGTAAGTCCATGGATGGTAGTTTTGGCAGAAGCATTGTGTGCAGGGAAGGCAAATCCATATACAGAATAAGCATCTATTCCGGTAAGAACAAACGCTGACCTTTCCATGATGGAAGTGGAACAATGTAATCAACTCACCACGAGGTTGCTGGCTGATCACCCCAAGAAACGGTTCCATATTGCAGAGTCAGTGTTGGTCTCTGCTGCTCACAGTTTGGGAACTCAGCAGTGAGGGTAGCCAAATCATCCTTGGTAAGTGGAAGTCCATGTTGCTGAGCCCATACATAACTTCCATCCCTGCCACATTGGGCACTTTGTCCATGAGCCCATTGAGCAATAACAGGAGTAACTATGGAGAAAGGATGACTGGCTTCCACTAAACATGTCATCCTAGCCACCTGATTGTTAAAGTCCTCCTCTGCCAAAGTCACCTTTCGGTAGGCATTCACATGAGACACAAATATCTTTATTCCTTTGGTCCATTTAGAGAGATCTATCCACATACCTCTTCCCCACACATCCTTATCACCTATTTTCCAATCATGCTCCTTCCAAGCCAAGACATTAGCCACAGCCCATAAATCCATATACAATCACACATCTGGCCATTTCTTGTTCCATGCAAAGTGAACAGCAGATGCATGGCTCAAAGTTCCCTCCACCATTGTCATTCAGGGAAGTCCCAGAAAGGGGCTGTAGTGCCACTGCTGTCCACTTTCAAGTGGTACCTCATATAGTGCAGAAACATCTGTAAACCAGGCACAAGATTTCTCTTCCTCAGTCAAATGATCATAAGGAACTCCCCATGAACCCATAGATGCAGACTGGGAGAGGGAAGGTAATGTGACTACAGTGAATACCATAGGCATTTGGGCCACTTCCTCATGCAATTTACTTGTACCTTCAGGTCCTGCTCAAACCCGATCTCTGATATACCACTTGCACTTAATAATGGAGTGCTGCTGTGCATGACCAACTTTATGACTCTGTGGGTCAGACAACACCCAGTTCATGAGGGGCAGCTCAGGCCTCATGGTGACTTGCTAACCCATGGTTAGGCATTCAGTCTCTACTAAAGCCCAGTAACAAGCCAAAAGCTGTTTCTTAAAAGGAAAGTAGTTATCTGCAGAGGATGGCAGGGCTTTGCTCCAAAATCCCAAAGGTCTGCCTTGTGATTCACCAATAGGGAACTGCCAAAGACTTCATACAGCATCTCTATCTACTACAGACACTTCAAGCACCATTGGATCAGCTGGATCATATGGCCCAAGTGGCAAATAAGCTTGCACAACAGACTAAACCTGTTGCAGAGCCTTCTGTTGTTCCGGGCCCCACTCAAAACTAGCAACTTTCCAAGTCACAAATAGACCAAAGCAACATACTCAAATAAGGGATATTTGCCTCCAAAATCCAAAGAGGCCTGCCAGACCTTGTGCCTCCTTTTTAGTAGTAATATCTCAACATGTCCCCTACTGGACCCCTAGAAATTTCACTGAAGTGGAAGGTGCCTGAATTTTTGTTGGGTTAATTTCCCACCCTCTAGCATGAAGATGTCTCACCAATACATCTAAAGTCATCAATACTTCTTCCTTACTAGATCCAATCAGCATAATGTCAATATAATGGACCAGTGTGATGTCCTGTGGAAGGGAAAGGCGATCAAGATCCCTATGGACTAAATTATGACATACTGCTGGGGAGTTGCTATACCCCTGAGGAAGTACTATGTAAGTGTATTGTTGGCCTGCCCAGCTGAAGGCAAACTGCTTCTGATGGTCCTTTGAAATTGGTTTTGAGAAAAAGACATTGGCCAGATCAATAGCTGCATACCAAGTACCAGGAGATGTACTAATTTGCTCAAGCAATGAAACTACATCAGGAAAAGCAGCTGCAATTGGAGTCACCACCTGATTAAGTTTATGATAATCTACAATCATTCTCCAAGATCCATCTGTTTTTTTTTTTGTTTGTTTGTTTTTTTGTTTTTTTTTTGCACAGGCCAAATAGGTGAATTAAATGGCGATGTGGTGGGAATCATCACACTTGCATTCTTCGAGCCATTGATAGTGGCAGTAATCTCCGCAACCCCACCAGGGATGTAGTATTGCTTTTGGTTTACTGGTTTTTCTAGGTAGAGGGAGTTCTAATGGCTTCCACTTGACTTTTCCTACAATCATAGCTTTTATTCCACATGTCAGGGACCCAATGTGGGAATTCTGCCAATTGCTCAGTATAGCTACTCCAATTATGCAATCTGGAATTGGGGAAATCACTACAGATGGGTTTAGGGACCCACTGGACCCACTGTGAGATGCACCTTAGCTAAGACTCCATCAATAACTTGACCTCCATATGCCCTCACTCTGACTGGTGGGCCACAATGATGCTTCGGGTCACAGCCTCAGAAACCCAAGGAGGGGTCACTATGAGTTGGGTCTGACTCAACGGCACATAACAACAACAACATACAGATCAAGTAAATATTTAGTATATTTGCCATGTATTGCACTCCTAGGAACACCATGCCTAAGTAGCCAATGCAGTAATTCCACACGAGTCAGAGTATTCTTATTACTGTTTCAGCTCTGCTGTCCATTGGGTAACCATGCCCACCTTGTCTTTGTCAATTAACTGCTGCCACTTGGCCCCTACTACCATGGGGTCCAATCACCCCTATCATAGTTAAGTGTTTTAGTTCAATTAGGACAGTTCCCACTGTCAAATCCAGCTTTCATAAAATAGCAATCACAGCAATCTTCAAGGATGCTGGGGCTCTCTTCACAAATTTGTTCCTCACCATACTCATGAAAGACATGTCCTCTGGACTCTCCATTTCTGGCTCTAGGGGTCTAATCTGATAAATTCTTTCTAACAGGCCAATTTCTCTAAGCCTTTGGATACCTCCTTTACATTATACCAAGGCAGGTCTGGTACGTCAACTTGACTTAAGGTAAGCCACGACATAATCCATGCTTTGGTAAGACAACCATATAAACAATTAGATCCTTTCCTAACCTCTCAAGCTGAAAAACTGAATGAAGAATCTGTACTTAATGGGCTTGAATCAAAATCAGTAAAGTCAGACTGATACATTCCTTGCACCATTATCCCACACCCTCAGTAGCCATTCCCATACATATTCTCCAGGTTTCTGTCCTGTCTGTACATATCAGAAAAATCAAGTAGGTCTTTTCTGGTGTAGCATACCACCTCTTCAGTCACACTTTGAATTTCACCTTTTGGGGATCACATGGACTTAACTTTAGTTATAGGTCTAGCAGCAACAATGGGTGGTTGGGACAGTTCCTGAGAACATTCAGCAATGTCTTCCATGGCATCTACCTCAGGCAATGACCCAGAAGGAACAGCTAGGTTAATCTCATCAAACAGAGGTAGAGTGGATAATGGTTTTATAGTAATCTCTTGAGATGGGAGTGATTCAACAAAATTTACAGGCTCCATATCCTCATCTTCCTGACTGTCTGCTCATATGTCCCCATTCCAGGTTTCAGGATCCAATTTTTTCAAATCAGTGCCTTCACTTTAAATTCAGGCACCATTCTGGGGTGGCAAGTCAATTGGCATTGCAATTCAGGCATCCTCATAATGAGACTCTAGGTTTGTTTTTTGGCGATATCAGCTCTGTCACTTGAAGAAATAAGATTTTCTTTCAGAGCACAACTGGAAACATTGAGGTCTTTTATGCAGTGCTTGAGCTGTGATTCAGCAGCCCTGAACTCATCTCGCTCTTTCACCACTTTGTCTAGTGTAAGTAGGACCAACCAACCAGCTTCCTTATACTCACCATGCTGACAAATTTGCAGAAAAGTATCAAATATGCAATTACCCAAAGCCTCACTTCTCAAAAATACATGATCTATTGTTGTAATTGTTAGGTGCTGTCGAGTCATCTCTGACTCATGGCAACCTTATACACAGCAGAACGAAACACCGCCTGGTCCTGAGCCACCTCCATGATTCTTGCTATATTTGAGCCCAATGCTGCTGCCACCCCATCAAGCCATCTCATTGAGGGCCTTCCCCTCTTTTGTGGACCCTCCACCTTACCAAGCATGACATCCTTCTTCAGGGAATGGTCCCTTCTGACAACATAACCAAAGTAGGTAAGATGAAGTCCGGCCATTCTCGCCTCTAAGGAGCATTCTGGCTGCACTTCCTCCAGGACAGACCTGTTAGTTCTTTGAGCTGTCCACAGTACTTTCAGCATTCTTCACCAACACCACAGCTCAAAAGCATCAATTCTTCTTTGGTCTTTCTTATTCATTGTCCAGCCCTAACATGCATATGAGGCAATTGAAAATACCATGGCTTGTGTCAGGTGCATCTTAGCAAGGAGACATCTTTGCTCCTCAGCACTTGAATGAGGTCCTTTGCAGCCGACTTGTCCAGTGCTATATGTCCCTGACTGCTGCTTCCATTGGAGTTGATTGTAGAACCAACCAATGTGAAGTCTTTGACAATTTCAATCTTTTCTCCATTTATCGCAATGCTGCTTATAGGTCCACTTGTGAGGATTTTTGTTTTGTTTATATTGAAATGTAATCCATATTGCAGACTGCATTCTTCCATCTTCATCAATAAGCACTTCAAGTCATCCTACTTTCAGCAAGCAAAGTTGTGTCGTCAGTGTATCACAAGCTGTTAATGATTCTTCCTCCAATCCTGATGTCATGTTCTTCTTCATATAGTCCAACTTCTCAGATTATTTGTTCAGCATACAGATTGAATAAGTATGGTGAAAGGATACAACCCTGACTCACTCCCTTCTTGGTTTTAAACCATGTGGTGTCCCCTTGTTCTGTTCCAGCAACAGTCTCCTGGTCTATGTACAGGTTCCTCATGAGTACAATTAAGTATTCTGGAATTCTCATTCTTCTCAATGTTATTCACAATTTGTTATGATCCACACAATCAAATACTTTTGCATAGTCAATGTTGTTGTTGTTGTTGTTGTGTGCCATCAACTCAGACCCAACTCATAGAGACCACTCCTTGGGTTTCCGAGGCAGTATCACTATGGAAGTAGATTGCCCCATCTTCCTTCCAAGGCCAATAAGGCACAAGTAAACATCTTTCCAGCATTCTTTACTGTGAGCCAAGATCCATCTGACATCAGCAATGATATCCCTCGTTCCATGTCCTCTTCTGAATCCAGCTTGTATTTCTGGAAGTTCTCTGTCAATATATTGCTGCAACCGTTTTTGAATTATCTTCAGTAAGATTTTACTCTCATGCAATATTAATGATATTGTTCGATAGTTTCCACATTCTGTGGGATCACCTTTTTTTGGAATGAGTACAAATATGGATCACTTCCAGTCAGTTGGCCAGGTAGCTGTCTTCCAAATCTCTTGGCATAACTGAGTGGGTGTCTCCAGCAGGGCATCCATTTGTTGAAACATCTCAAAGCATATTTCATCAATTCCTGGAGCCTTGTTCTTCGTCAACTATTTCAGTGCAGCTTCAACTTCTACCTTCAATACCATTGGTTCTTGATCATATGCCATCTCCTGAAATGGATGAAGATTGACCAGTTCTTTTGGTACAGTGACTCTGTGTATTCCTTCCATCTTCCTTTGCTGCTTCCTGCATCATTCAATATTTTGCCCATAGAATCTTTCAGTATTGCAACTCAAGGCTTAAATTTTTTCCTCAGTTCTTTCAGCTTGAGGAATGCCAAGAAAAGCGTGTTCTTCCCTTTTGTTTTTCTAACTCCAGGTCTTTGCACACTTCATTATAGTAATTGGCTTTGCCTGCTTGAGCTGCTCTTTGAAATCTTCTGTTCAGTTCTTTTATCTTGTCATTTCTTCCATTTGCTTTGGCTACCCTCCACTCAAGGGCAAGTTTCAGACTCTCTTCTGACATCCATTTTGGTCTTTAGTTTCTTTCTCATATGTTTAGTAACCTCTTGCTTTCTTCATGGATGATGCTCTTGATGTCATCCCACAATTCCTTTGGTTTTTGGTCACTGGTGCTCAATGCATCAAATCTATTATTTAGATGGCCTCTCAACTCAGGAGGCATATATTCAAGGTCATATTTTGGCTCTCATGGACTTGTTTTAATTGTCTTTAACTTCAACTTGAACTTGCATGTGAGCAGTTAACGGTCTGTTCCACAATCAGTTCTTGGCCTGGTTTTGGCTGAAGATATTGAGCTTTTCCATCTCCTCTTTCACAGATGTAGTCAATCTGATTCCTGTGTACTCCAGCTGGTTAAGTCCACGTGTATAGCTGCTGTTTGTGTTGTTGAAAAAGGTATTTGCAATGAACAAGTCATTGGTTTTGCAAAATTCTATCATGCGATCTCCAGCATTATTTCTGTCACCAAGGCCAAATTTTCCAACTACTAGTGATTCTTCTTTGTTTTCAACTTTTGCATTCCAATCACCAGTGATAAGCAACACATCTTTATTGCATGTTTGGTCAATTTCAGACTGTAGAAGTTGATAAAAATCTTCAAATTCCTCATCTTTGGCTTTGTTGGTTGGTGCATAAATTTGAATAATAGTAGTATTAATGGGTCTTCCTTGTAGATGTATGGATATTGTCCTATCACTGACAGCATTGTACTTCAGGACAGATTTTGAAACATCCTTTGTGATGATGAATGGCCACACCATTCCTCTTTAATTTGTCATTCCCAGCTTAGTAGATCATATGGTTGTCTGATTCAAAATGCCCAAAACCCATCCATTTCAGCTTACTAATGCTAGGATAACAATCTTTATGTATTCCATTTCATCTTTAACAACTTCCAATTTTCCTAGATTCATACTTCACACATTCCATGTTCTGATTATTAAGGGATGTTTGCAGCTATTTCTCCTCAATGTGAGTCATGCCACAGCAGCACATGGGATCCTGAAAGACTTACTGTATCCATATCATTAAGATTCATTCTACTCTGATGAGGCAGCTCTTTCCCAGACATATTTTGAATGCTTTCTGACTCAAGGGGTTCGTCTTCCTGCACTGTGTCAGACAATGTTTCCAAGCTATTCAGAAAGTTGCCCAGTAATGTATCAGACAGTGTTTCTCTGCTATTCATAATCATGATCTATTGGTGATGCTATTTTGCATATTAATGTTGCCACCTCATGCCATGGGTTAGCATGGCCATCTACTAATGGAGGCAAAGTCACCAGTGCCTTTACAATTAATCAAATTGGGAAACCAAAACAGAATTAGTGAGAACCAATTTAGGAAGCCCATCCTTATGATTTTGTCTCTCTAGAACCACTCTTGGTACCAAATGTGTTAGGCTAGGTTCTCTAGAGAAGCAAAACCAGTAAAGCTTAGAGAGACACGTACACACACACAGAGAGAGAGAGAGAAATTAATCTTAGGAAAACGGCTCACATACTTATAGTAGCTGGCAAGTCCCAAGTCCTTCGATCAAACATCAAGCTGGAAGCTTTTCCTGACTCACACAACTTCGGGGGCTGACGAGTTCAAGGTTGGCGAACAGTATACCAGCTGTTGACTCCAATGAATGACAAATCCAAGATCTCCAGGCTAAATGGTGAATTGTTCACTCACAGACAGTTGTAGGCAGCACAACAGAATCCCAATCCACAGAAGAGTGTCTCTTTTCCCCAGGATGTCCATAAATATATTGGAAGCAGGCCACACCCCTAAGGAAACTCCCTTTCTACAGACTGGCTGCTCAAAACATATACATCCGATCTCATCATGGGAATAACCCACATCATAACTGCTTAAACCACTCAGAATTGTGGTCCAGCCAAGTTGACACACAACTCCAACTATCACAAGTAGTAACTATGAAATAGTAAGACTGATTAAACAATTAACTGAAATGATTAAACAGTCATGTCACTTTACAATTATGTTTTCTTAATTGTTTTCATTTTCTTTAATTAGATAGGGGGCATCAAATAACTTAGAACAGAGAGTTAGGGAGACACAAAATATTAACTCAAACTGGTCAAACTTGACAGGTGGCAGTCTAGTATACTGAGAGGACCACAGAGATTAGAAGCAAAATTTATAAGTTTGATTTCTTGTTTAGCCTCTTACCTCACTCATGACATAGGGCAAGTTGCTCATTTGGTTTCTTTACCTGTGAGACAGAAACAGTATCTATTTCACTGAATTCTTAAGGAATAAAAGAGTTCATTAATGATATGTGACAGTATCTAGCATCTTTCCAGGAACATAGAAGTTATGAAACATAACTAATTTCCTCCTTTTCCATCTCTATTTCTACTGCTTTCCCTTCTTTTCCTTTCCTGAGTCATGTGCAGGGTTTGAGACATAAAGCTGTTTTTTATTCCAGAGAAAAAGATAGTCTTGACAGGATAATAAGGTTCCCAGCTAGTATTTAGAGTATAAGAATCAGATATCCAGGATGAATGACCGCTCAAGGCATGAGGGAAAACTGAGGACAGCCACCAGGCTGATGTTTAAGATGTGCTCCAGTTCCTTGGGGGGATCTGGCACAAGACAAGGCAGTGTCTTGGTCTAGAAGGACACTGGATAGTATCCACAATCAAATGGAAAAGGATGAAATCGCTTAAGAGAAAGATTATAAGGATAAAGAAAAGCCTAGTTACTGGGATTTGAGCACACAGAGGAGGAACTATGGCCTGGGAATGAGCTATATGAGCCCAACTATGAGAACAAATAGCCATGATATTTCCAGTCACCTGGTATGCATGTGAGAGCTGGACAATGAATAAGGAAGACCGAAGAAGAGTTGATGCTTTTGAGTTGTGGTGCTGGCGGAGAATGCTGAAAGTACCGTGGACTGCTCAAAGAACTAACAGATCTGTCCTGGAGGAAGTGCAGCCAGAATGCTCCTTGGAAGCAAGAATGGCCAGACTTTGTCTCACCTATTTTGGTCATGTTGTAAGAAGGGACTATTCCCTGGAGAAGGATGTCATGCTTGGTAGGGTGGAGGGTCAACGAAAGAGGGGGAGGCCCTCAACGAGATGGATTGACATGGTGGCTGCGACGATGGACTCAAGTATAGCAGGGATTGTGGGGCTGGCACGGGATCGGGCAGTGTTCCGTTCTGCTGTGCATGGGGTCGCTATGAGTTGGAAACGACTCGACGGCACTTAACAACAACAACAACATGAGAACAGGAATAGCCCATTAGGGACAGACTGGCAGCCATATGATTCAATGCCAAATCCCACAGTACGGATCAGGACTGCACCTGTTTTGCTTGCTTTGCTAACTAACTTAATGGCTGTAGCCATGGAGTGGAGCTTTCAGATTAGACATGAAAGCTATGTGTTCAGGGCCTATAAGAAGCCTTATCAATAGAGGTTTCATATGTTTGCTAGGACTTCATTGTAAAAAAAAAAAAAAAAAAAGGAAAGACAACAATGACAGCAGCATTTCTGTAGGGAAGATTTATTAGTTACATGCTAACAAAACTAAAGAACATTTTTACTTTCAGTGCAAGGAGAGGATAAGTTCCATAGTTGGATGGTAGATAGAGGAGGAATCTTGCAGGAATTAGGGTTTTAGGATCTACCTGGGTTGTGTGAGAGCAAGGTATGGCACGAGCAGTATTTTCTGGACATGAGAGAAAATACAAGAAAGCACAGGAATAAGATTAAGTAAAGTGTTCACTAATTTGTGTAGAGGGAAAGAGAATATGAACTCAGGAAGGAAAGGTAAGAATCCAGGTTATCCAAATACAAAATGACATGATGGGGTAAACCCAAGGTACCACAACCAGAAGAGAATCCAACTTTAATTTTTCCTGGAACTGACAGCAACCCTGTATTTTTACACCACCAATCATCCTCAGAATCCTTTTAAATTTTATTGACTCTTTAAAGGGCAGCTTATTGGCAGAGAGATGAAGATCATAAATAATTATTCTGTGCATACCTGGTGTGGTGGTTATGTGTGTGTCAACTTGGCTAGCCCTGGTTGAGTGGCTGGGCAGCTGGATGTAGTATACCCCATGATGAGACTGGTAATCAATTCCATGACAGAATCTACCATGAGCAGCTGAGTAGCTGCCTTTGAGTATGTGGTCTGCTTCCCACATACAAGAAACAGCTTTGAGAATGGTTTCTAGCTTATGGCACACGTGAACCTGGCATGTAGCTGATTCGTTGTTCAGCAGCCTGCCGTGCTCTGCCAACCTTGGGGCTTTCAGTGGACTTGAATCAATGGCCTGCCATGTGGTTTGGTAACATTGGGACTGTGCCTTTTTACTTCTCAACCTTGGGTTTGTCAGCCTCAGCAGGCAGTAGCTGAGTGAAGAAAAGCCTCCAGCTTTGGTGGGCCGGGAGCAGGAGGTAGAGCTGCAACCCAAGGTTGAGGGGCTTTCACCCAGTCCCTAGAGCCTGACACTTTGAACTTGGACTTAAAGCCTCCAAATTGTAAGAATAAACTCCTGTTTGTTAAAGCCATCCCATTTGTGGTATATTCCTGTCAGAGCGGCACTAGGTAACCAGAACACCTGATCTCAAGAAAATTAGTCCAAATTATATTCCAGGCAAACTCCTGAGTTATATAGAGTGCTCCATTCATTTCTATAGATTTAAAAGCTACATGCATTTAGGTACTAATTTTTCAGTTCAGAGAAAACATATACATGGAAATGGTAATTCATTTTAGAGTAGAAGTATTGTGATGAAAAATTTCCTCTTTAGAGATGGCATATAGTACTATTTAAGAAAGGTAAGCAACTCTCAGTTAAAGACGTGGAATTTTTATTCTATGTAATATTTTATTCAGGTATGTGACATGAGTTCCATTGAAACTTGCTGGGGCCTTCTCACTTGAGATTCTTAAACAAGGATATTCTTAAGCAGGATATTTATGTGGGTCAAGGAGAAAAGGCACTAAACTAGAAAGTTGAAAACAAAGGTTTTAAATCCAAGCCCTATAAACTGAAAATCACGGTTTCTGTCAAGCCATTTAACTTTTCTTTCTTCAGTTTTTTCATCTGTAAAGTAGTCATACCACTCTCATACTTTGAAACCCTCTATCCTATATTACTTCATTTCTTATCCATTCATTTGACCCCTAGTGCGTGACCGATACCTTACATATCTTCTTTTCTGTCCTCAGAGAGGGATTATTGAAATTTCCAGAAAATCTATCTTATGTCTTACAGTTGAAAATGTATTATAAAATAGATAAATTCATTAATTCTTTTACTTTCTACTAAAGATGTAACAAATGACTTTGACTTTTGTTATATATACTAATACAAAATGTTACAAACATCTTATGGCCAGGTTAAATGAGAGTTTGAGAATTAAATAGACTTTTAGTAGAAAGGTAAAATTTCATAGAAAATCTATAACGTTTGTGAACAGATTTTTAATATATATTTTTAAAGTACTATAAGAAGCTGACTGCCAAATAAATGTGGAGGATAGAACAAAATTTATCTCTATTTCCTTCTGAAAAAGAATTTTTTAAAAATTTAAATCCCTAAATACATAGAGAGAGGAAACTTCAGAGGTGTCAACAATATTTGGGAAGACTGGAAGATGGAATAAGCATAACTGACAGCAGAGAAGAGAAAGCTGAAGCAGGTAATACATTTGACTGCTAACCTAAAGACTGGAAGGTTGAGTCCATTCAGAATCACCTCAGAAGAAGACTTGGCAATCTACTGCTGAAAATTCAACCATTGAAAACTCTATGGAGTATAGTTCTACTCTGACACACATGGAGTCATCATGGGTTGGAGTTGATTCTATGGCAACTGGAAAAATGGTTTGTAGAGGATAATGTAAAAATCTAAAGAAACCCTGCACAGCAGAAATTGGAATTGAAAATGGGAAGGTTCACCAGAAGTCTGAGGAAGAAATTAGATTCACAGCTCTCAATTCTAGTTCATATAGCCAGATGACTTCCCCTCCCCTGCAGAAGTCAGGATGTTTACTCTTTGGAAATCTCAAAGACGGAGGCTCTGTGCCAAATACTCCAGACAGGTTCAAGATGGAAGTGAAAACAGAGATTTAGAGGGATGCATGCAAGACTTACTCTGCTGTCAGAATACTGGGAGTCAGGTTTGTATTCTCCAAGCAAAGATGGGAGGATTTCTCCTAACCAACCAAGAGAAAAGATCTACAGATACTGCATTAAGGATTGAACTGTGTCCCAAAAAGTTATGTGTTGTAAATCCTAATCTCTATGCCTGTGGTTATAATCCCATTTGGCAATGGGTTGTCTTTGTTAATTAGTAAGGTCAGATTAGTGCAGGGTGTGTTTTGACTCAATCTCCTATAAAATATAAAAGGAACAGATTAAACAAGCAGAGATGGGGGGGGGGGAGATATATGCCAAGCCACATAGAGCTCACCAAAGAACCAGAAAACAGAAACTGAAGAGACAAAGTTATTCTCCTGGAGGCAACAGAGGGAGAAAGCCTTCCCTTAGAGCTGGAACCCTGAATTAAGACTTGTAGCCTTCTGTGTTAGGCTGGGTTCTTTAAGAAAGCAGAAACAGTGAAACAGAGAGAGAAAGGGAGACAGATTTATTTCTCAAGAGAGAGATTTTTCTCACATGGTTGAAGAGGCTGGCAAGCCTCAAGTTCATGGGTCAGATGTCAAACTAGAGGCATCACATAGCTGCAGGGATTGACAAACCCAAGATCAGCAGGCAATATAACAGGCTACTGGTTTCAGGGGTCGATGAGTCCAAGATCAATCAGTAAGTAAAATGGCAGGCTGCTGGCTCATAGGCTGTGAAGGCAACAATCCCCATATCAACAGGCAATACAGCAGGTTGCTGGTTCAAGTCCAAAGAACCAGAGGGCAGATGATGATGAGCTAGATGCAGGATCCAGATCAAGCAAAAAGCCAAAGAGCTTTCCACATACATTGGAAGCAGGCAAAATCTGCAAGGAAATTCCCTTTCAACTGATTGGCTGCTCATAGCAGATCTCATCATGAAGGTAACCGTGTTATATTAAATCTCGTCATAGGGGATGACTACAAAATAGCTGCAAAACTACAGAGAATCATGGTTCAACCAAGTTGACATACAACCTTAACCATCATGCCTCCTAGAATGTGAGAAAATAACTTTCTGTTTGTTAAAGCCACCCACTTGTGGCATTTCTGTTATAGCAGCACTGGGTAACCAAGACATGCTGGTAGGTATAGATCTGCAGTGAAATAGCTGAAGCTCTGCCCAGTCACCCTCAGTGAACACCACCACTCTAATTCCCTAACTATTCTATTTTTGAAAATGCCTCATTCTTAAATAGGAGAGAAACTGAGAAAATTAGAGAGCAACCAGTTTAGATTGGAGCACAGGATCCTGAGAGAAAGCCCTAAGGAACAAATATATTGGATATAAAATATTTGGGAATTTACATGAAAATAACCATGGGCTTTTTACAGATCTAATGGACTTTTTAATGAATAAGATGGACCTTCAAGAGATCTGATAATCTCATAATAGTTAAATAATTATAATTAACAGCAACACTTGAATTTACTGTAAAAATATGAAAGTATTACAGGAAGAAATAAAGTATTGAATATTGAAGGTGGTTTCCTCTGTGAAATGGCAAGGGGAGGAATGGCAATGGTCTACTATTTTTAAAAGAGCTATGTAACCAAAAATATAGCTGCTGTGAGTTGATTCTGACTCATGGCACCCCAGTGTATGTCGGAGAGAATAGTGCTCCACAATGTTTTCAGTGGCTGATTTTTCAGTAGATCATCAGGCCTTTCTTTCAAGGTGCCTTTGGGTGGTTTTAGATCTCCAACCTTAGCAGCCAAGCAGATTAACCATTTACACCACCTAGAAACTTCATGTAGTGCATTTTAATTAAATGAATTACAATTATAATAGTAAAATTAAATAACTTGTAAAAGGAATCTAAAAAATCTTTGCAGCTTATCACCGGAGGTTAACATCTAAAGATACAACCAAAAAGCACAAACTCACTGCCATCATGTTGATCCCGACTCATAGCAACCTCTCCCTGGGTTTCTGAGATGGTATCTCCCCAGAAGTAGATTGCCCAATCTTCTTTCCAAGGAGTGGCTGGTGGGTTTGAACTGCTAGCCTTCTGGTTAGCAGTCAACTGACTTAGGCACTATGTCACCAGTGCTCCCTCTAAAGATATAAAAAGTATTTATTCTATGGAAAGCATAGGCTACTTAACAGTAATATCTCAATCCAATAGCTAGGACAAGTCAAAAATCTAAAGTTATATTATACACAGGCATCAGTGATCACATCTGAGCAGGGTCTTCATTAGCTATGATGTCTTTAGCGATGTGGCTTCTCTCCCCAACTGCATGCTATAATCATTGTATTGATGTCTATTTTATCCTTAGCATCTAGAATGCTCACTAACTTATCCAATGACCCACCCCAAAGACACCCACAGTCAATATTTCAGTGCAAATTTTTCTAGAGTATTTTCTATCCATTAAGATTTGTTTATTTACCTCTATTTTATTTATATAATTGTAATTTCAATTTGCATATGCTTTTTTCATTTAACTTTATGCCTTTGCTTTTTGTGGAAACAATTTATGTAATATTTCATGGAGTAGTTATATAGTCATTTTTAACCATTAGTTTTTACATTTTCACAACTTAATGAATATCTTTGTATGTAAAGCTTTTTTTTTTTTTTCCATATTTAGTATTGTGTATTAATATGATTCCCACAAGGGAAATTACTGAGTCAGAGACAATAAATATATTTAAAATTCTTAATTCCAAGTTACTCACACTTTCAACAACAATATATTAAAGTGTCCATTTCTCTTTGTCCCTACTCCATTAGTATTGTGTTTCAAATCTTTGTTAATTTGATGGTTGAAAAATAATATCCTCTTGATGTTTAAATTTGCATTGTTATCTCAGTAAAATTGAACATTTTCCCATGTGTTATAACCAATTATATTTATTTCTTTTTCTAGTTCTCTGTGTATATTTATTTTTGCCAAATTTTCTATGAGAGGGACCTTAGCATTCTTTTCCTAATTAATTGTCATGTATTATTATTGAAAAACATATATAAGTATTAGTTTTTAGTGCAATTATCTTTCCTAAACTATGTTACACTTTCTTATTATTTTAGGCTGCTTTTATTTAATTTAGGGTTTTCTTGCTGTTAAGTAAAATGTTGGAGGATCAAACCCACCAGCCACTCCACAAGAGAAAAGATCTGGTGATCTGCTCCTGTAAAACTTGTTGTTTTGTGTGCCATCCAGTCAATTCAGGGGCTTATCTCTATGGGGCAGTTCTACTTTGTTCTATAGGGTTGCTATGAGTTGGAGTTAACTTGACAACACACAACAGCAGTAAACATATACATGACAACAACTTTTACTTGATTTTTCCAATACTTTTCTCATTTCTATTCAATGTTTTATTCCTTGGGCCATAAGTCTAGAAAATATTAAATAATAATTATTGTTGTTGTTGTTGTTAGGTGTTGTTGTGTCAGTTCCAACTCAGAGTGGCCCTACGTACAACAGAATGAAATACTGCCCAGCCCTGTGCCATCATCACAATCATTGCCTTGTTCAATCTTTGCTTTGTTTGCATCCACTGTGCTGATCCATCTTATTGAGGGTCTTCCTCATTTTCACTGGACCTCTACTTTACCAAGTATGATGCCTTTCTCCAAGCACTGGTCCCTCCTGACCATAGTATGCATCCATAGTATGTGAGATGGAGACCTGCTAGCACACTTCTAAGGAACATTCTGGCTGTACTTCTTTAAAGACAGATTTGTGTCTTCTTCTGGCAGTCCATGGTATAGTCAATATTCTTTGCCAACACCATAATTTCAAGGCATCAACTGCTCTTCAGTCATCCTTATCCATGGTCAAGCTTCCACACACATATTGAAAATTCCATGGCTTGGGTCAGGTGTACCTTATGCACAAAGTGACATCTTTGCTTTTTAACACTTTAAAGAGGCGTTTTGCAGCAGATTTACCTGATGCAATACATTCTTTGATTTCTTGACTGCTGTTTCCATGGGTGTCGATTGTAAATCCAAGTAAAATGAAATCCTTAAGAACTTCAATCATTTATCCATTTATCATAATATTGCTTACTCATCCATTTGTGGGGATTTTTGTTTTCTTTATGTTGAGGTGCAGTTCATACTGAGGGTTGTAGTCTTTGACCTTCATCAGGAAGTGCTTCAAGTAATCTTTACTTTCAGAAAGCAAGGCTGTGTCATCTACATATCCCAAGTTGTTAATGAGTCTTCCTCCAATCTTGATGAATTTCTTCATGTAGTTCAATTTCTCAGGTTATCTGTTCAGTATAAAGTATGGTGAAAGGATACAACACTGATACACAACTTTCCTGATTTTATTCTATTCAAATGACTACCTCTTCATCTATGTACTGGTTCTTCTGCATGAGCACAATTAAGTGTTTTGGAATTCCCATATTTCTCAATGTTATCCATTATTTGTTCTGATCAACACAGTTTAACACCTTTAGATAGTCAATAAAACACAGGTAAACATCTTTCTTGTGTTCTCTCTTACCAGCCAAGATCCATCTGACATCAGTAATGATGTCCCCTGCTTCATGTCTTCTTCTGAATACAGCTTAAATTTCTGGCAGTTCCCTATCCATGTATGCTGCAATCATTTTTTAATTATCTGCAGCAAAACTTTACTTATATGTGATATTAACTATATTGTTTAATAATTTCCACATTCTGTTGGATCACCTTTCTTTGGAATGAGCATGAATATGGATCTCATCCAGTCAGTTGGCCAGGTAGCTATTTTCCAAATTTCTTGGCATAGATGAGTGATCACCTCCAATGCTGCTTCAGTTTGTTGAAACATTTCAATTCATATTCTGTCAATTCCCAGAGCCTTGTTTTTCACCAGTGCCTTCAGTGAACCTTGGACTTCTTCCTTCACTACATCTGTTCTTGATCATATGCTACCTCCTGAAATGTTGAACATTGACAAATTCTTTTTGGTACAGAGACTCAATATTACTTCCATCTTCTTTTCATGCTTCCTGCCTCTTTCAATATTTTGCCAGAGAATTCTTCAATATTGCAATTTGAAGCATGAATTTATTCTTCAGTTCTTTCAGCTTGAGAAATGCTGAGTGTGTTTTTCCTTTTGGTTTTTCTAACTCCAAGTCTTTGCACATTTTATTATAATACTTTATGTTGTGTTCTTGAGCTACACTTTGGAATCTGTTCAGATCTTTTACTTCATCATCTCTTCCATTCATTTTAGCTACTCTATGCTCAAGAACAATTTTCAGTCTCTTCTGACATCCATTTTGTTCTCTTTCTTTCCTGTATTTTCAATTACCTTTTACTTTCTTCTATGATGTCCTTCCTTGATGTGCTCCCAGAACTCCTTTTGTCTTCAGTTATGAGTTCAATGTGTCAAATATATTTTTGAAATAATCTCTAAATTTATGTGAGATATACTCAAGATTGTATTTTGGCTCTCATGGACAAGTTTTAATTTTCTTCAATCTTGAACTTGCATATGAGAAATTGATGTTTTGTTCTACGGTTAGCCCCTGGCCTTGTTCTGACTGATGATATTGAACCTCTTCTTATCTTTCCACATATGTTATTGATTTGATTCCTGTGTGTGGTAGTTAAGTTTGTGTGTCAACTTGGCTGGGTCTGGTTGCATCACTGAGCAGCTGGTGGTAGTTATTGCCCATCATGAAATTGGTAATCAACTATATGGTGGGATCTACCACAAGCAGCTGAGTAGCTGCTTTAGGGATGTGGGCTGCTTCCTATATATAAGAAGCAGCTTTGGGAATGGTCTCTGGCTTATGGCGCACTTGAACCCTGCATGTAGCCAAGTCATTGTTCAGCCGTCTGCTATGCCTTGCCAACCTTGGGACTTTTAATGGACTTGAATTAATGGCCTGCTGTGTGGTTTGGTAATATCGGGACTATCCTTATTACTTCTCAACCTTGGGCTTGTCAGCCTCAGCAGCCAGCAGCCGAGTGAAGAAAAGCCTCCAGTTACAGTGGGCTGGGAGCAGGAGGCAGAGCTGAAGCCCAAGGTTGAAGAGCTATCACTCAGCCCCTAGAGCCTGGCACTTTGAACTCAGACATAAAGCCCCCAAATTGTAAGAATAAACTCCTGTGTGTTAAGGACATCTTATTTGTGGTATATTCCTGTCAGAGTGGCACTAGGTAACCGAACACTGTGTATCCCATCTGTGAGGTCCATGTGTACAATCACCATTTATGTTGTTGAAAAGAAAATTGTATTTGCAATAAATGAGGCATTGGTTTTGTAAAATTCTAACATGCAATCTGACATCATTTCTATCACCAAGGTCATATTTGCCAACTACTTATATTTTTATTTTGATTTGGGTGAAGATTTACAGAGTAAATTCACTTTTCATATAGCAGTTCACATATACTTTGTCTCATGTCATTGACCAAAATTTACAATGCAACAGCTCCCCTCCCACTTCCTCCCCATAGTTACCTCTTCCCAGTGT
>NW_006921623.1:15216691-15236586 GCF_000298275.1 Orycteropus afer afer | reverse complement strand
GTACATCCCTTCCAAGTGGAAGACAGTGGTAGCCAGGCACCATCTAGTTCTTCTGGTCTCATAGTTGTATAGGTTAAGATGCAACTATTGGTCTCCTCTGATGTGAATCAAAGAAGGGTGAAGAAAATCTAAGGCATCTGGAAACAATTAGTCCAAGAACAAGATGGACCACGAGGACCTCAGCCTTCATGACCCTGAGACCAGAAGAACTAGATGGTGCTACCCATGCCAACCACTCAGAAAGGGATCAACTCTGGAAATCCTGGATAGAGTGGGAGGGAAAATGTGGAACATAATTCAAAAACACAAAACGACCAAAATTACTGGTCAGATAAAGACTAGTAGAACTACCAAGACTATGGCCCAAGGTTACCCTTTGGGCCTAGAAATAGACTCACTCCCATGGATTGGCTCTCAGCCCAACAGTAAAAGACTTACATGCAGAACATCTACCCCAGGGTGATGCACCCACCTTCTCTAGAGAGATACACCCCTTAAAGCAATCACCCGTGACTTCACAGAGGGGCAGCATTCACAGAGGGAAAGCTAGACAGACAGAAATGCATAGTTAAGAAAGGCACAGGGAGGGGGTAATCACAGGGAGGGGAAGAAAGGGGAGAGAAAGAGAATTTTTTATTGTTAGGGATGGTAATCGGGGCATGAAATCAAATGTCCACAAACTATTTAACATAAAACAAATTTGCTTTGTAAATTTGCACCCAAAGCACAATAAAATTAAAAAAAAAAAAAAAAGCATACGGTCATATATGCAGCAGTTTTTGTTGTTGTTGTTGTTGTTTTATGTGCAGTGTATGCATCTAACTTGACAAGTGAGATTTTTCTATAGGTCTACATGTTAGGAGTGGTATCAGGAGTATGTTAGCTTCTCAAAATGAATTTGATAGTTTTTCAACTTTGATATATTATTCAGATGCAACTATTTGGAAGGTAAATGCTTGTTTTCAACTCCACTTTGGTTATTTTATTGTTTCTCTTAAACTAATCTCTATTTAAGTGTTAGAATCCACAACCATAAATTATTTGTTAAGCCTAATATATGGAAGATGAAGAATTCAGTACTTTGATTTTCTCACCAAAGTCATCTTCTCATTTGTTGTTAATCTCTTTTATTGTAATATAAATCGATTTCTCCAAATAATTTTGTAACTTTATTTCCACAAACTTTTCAGACTGACAGACTAATCATTTTAATGTTTACTACCTGTTTTTTTGTCCTTTCTAACCACAATGTTCCCACATTCAGTGACTTAGTTTTGATTTATTGTTCAGTATTCTGAATAACATCAAGTAACTGCTGTAAGAAAGGTAACTGGGTTGCATATTTTCTGAGAATTTACTTACAAGATGACATATATTTGCTTAGCAAATATTTACTAAGGAATATGTTTTTCCTTTCCTTTTACACCTGAACATTCTTTTTTGTTTTTATCCCTGTAGCAAACCTGATTTTGCTATTATTTTGTAGAGAATCTGTTTTTGTTTTATTGTGAAGGGTTTTAATTCTCTATACTTACATGTTTACAGCATTTCACTAGGATATGTCTTATTATGGATTCCTTTTCATATTTTGTTTGGAATTTGATACACCAGTATCTTGACAACAACAAAAAAGAATAATCAAAAATTACTGAACCCACATAATGGAATGCACTATATGGAATTTTTTAAACTATTACTTTCACAATCCTAAACTGCCCTGCCCCTCTCTCTCTTTTAACACTAACATGACAAATCCCCAAGCCCAAATAAACTCTTCTATGTAGCATAGAGTTCTGATCTACCCTATGTGTGTAATTCAAACTACTTCAGTTTCTAATGGATCTACAACTTCAGCAGACTCACTACACTCCCTGTTGTACTCAAGAAAATGCCTGTTTTAGTGGCAGTGACAAGATTTAGGTGATTTCTCTCTATTTCAATCTCTCTCATTGACCAACACTGTGCCTAATGCCTGATACAAGTACATAAATAAATGTTTTTTGGGTTGGAAATCAAGCAACTCTAAGTTACCTGTCAGCATCACATTATTAAGCAGTACTTTTGAATAAAACTCCCTGGGATTTTATTATCTAATAGTTTTAACTCCTGCCCTCTGGAAACTGCTTATTTATTCAGCAATAAAAAGAATGAAGTACATATACATACTGCAACATGGATCAACTTTAAATATGCTGACTGAAAGAAGCCAATTACATAAGATTACATATTGTATGATTCCTTTTGTATGAAATGTCTACAATAGGAAAATCTATTAGTGACGACCTAGGAAGATGGGGCAGGGAGTGAGGACTGACTGCTAATTGGTATGGATTTTAGGGGATGAAAATTTTGAAAATGTTCTAAGATTAATTGTGGCGATGGCAGCACAACTGTGAATGTACTAAAAACTATTGAATGTACACTACACATTTGAATAGTATAGAATGTGAATTATATCTCAATAAAACTATTAAAAATTTTTAAAAGTCACTCATTCTCAGGGTCATGCAAGTGCAAGGTCAGCAGAGGGCACTTGCATCCTCCTGAGAGCGAGTGCTTCCTTAAATGTTGTATCCTAGATGCCTTGCTGCTCTCACACTAGTCCTGATCTAGCTGAGAATTAATGACACATTACATGAAAAGTTCTTCACACTAATACATACCATGTTCCTAGTAGGTATCTGCTGCAATGATTATTAAATGTAAGGAATTTGCCAAGCTCTGGGCATATAAGAATAACAATAATAGCTAAAATATAATGAGAACATAGGCCAGACCCTATTCCAAACACTTTCTTTGCAGCTTAAGTAATTTGGCCAAGTTTGCATACTAGTTGGTGGCACAACTTGTAAAAAAGTACAGGCAACCTGGCTCTAGAAACATTATACTAAACTGCATCATCAATAACAGTGTAAAGATTGATAAGATACTCTTCCTTTTAATTAATAACCCAACATGAATCATAAATATCTTAAGACTATAAGAGCATAAATGTAATAAATGTGAAAAATCCCACTGGTGCACAGAGAAAAATAATTGTATCTGGGGATTTGGGCAAGATTTCAGAAAGGGTTCATTCTTTCACTTCATGCCCGTGGTTTGATGATGAAAAGGAACTTGCTGGATGTAGATAGTGAAAATGAAGGATGACTAAGAGCTTGCTGATCGAGAAGGTGAAAGAGGACATTCCAGGCAGAATGAAAATGAACACAGGCAAAGAGCCGGGACCAGCCTGACAGGCTCAGGAAGCTGTGAGAAATTTGCTGTGGGGCATGTACAGTGGGAAGATGCACCTGCTGAGCGTAATCCTTGGGTGGAGCTGGGTGTGAGGGCTTTCTAGACCTCACAAGAGTATGAGCTTGTTGCAAAAGGCAAGTGGTAGCTAGCAAAGGCCCTTGAGCAAGAGGTCAACATAAGCAAATAGGAGGTAGGGATATCTTTGAAAAAGAATTTTGATTTCTTTTGACTACAAAAGTAGACAACCAAAGTTTAAAGTCCTTGACTTTCTCTTTCAATGACTTTTTGGTTTCACTGTAACTAATACCTACAGGAATTTCACTGAATCTGAAGCACCCTTGTTATATACTCTTAAAGGTCAAGATTTCTCTTTCTAGATTCATGACAGAGGGCATTGGTGGTTCAGTGGTAGAATCCTCACCTTCCAAGTGGGAGACCCTGGTTCAATTCCCAACCAACGCACCTTATGTGCAGCCACCACCTGTCTGTCAGTGGAGGCTTCCATGTTGCTGAACAGTTTTCAGTGGAGCTTCCAGACTAAGACTGATTAGGAGGGAAGGCCTGACACATATGAAGTCACCATGAGTCGGGGACTAACTCAACTACAGCTATCAAAAACAACATATTCATGAAAATGTGTTCATAATTTCTTTTAACTAGTTAATGTATTGTGTTCTTTAATTAAGAATGTAATGGAAACTTAACAAGATGAAAAGTTGTATCCTTTTAGGTATTATTTGATTAAGTGTTTTGTTTTAACTGCTCTCTCTTACCCCAAACCTTGGTTTCAAGTATCACTTAAGATAAAGTTAGTTCAGTGTCAGCAAGCACTCCAGTTATTGTTGTTGTTGTTTAAAATCTTAACCCTTGCAGGTGAAAGACAGTGGCTTCCTAGAGTAGGCCCCAAGTTTATGCACATGCACAAGAAACTTGGCTGCAGATCAGACAGGAAAGGGACAACTATTTCTGTCAGAGGCACTCACAAACAACAGCCCAACCCTCAGGATGTGAAAACACCATCTCCTAACAGCATCTGACCTTCTACCATCGGTTTCCTACATTGTCAACAGCAGACTCTGCTAGTTCCACCCTGCTTCCTCACTCTGGGCAGTTGGTGCAGAGGCTGAGCACTGAATGCAGCTATTTCCTTCAGGTGTTGAATGGAAATAAGTAGTATTTGTTTTCTCGCTGCTATAGCAGCTGTCATTGCCCAGGCTGATGTTCTTTCTTTGGTTTCATTGTTAAGCCCTCAAGCTCTTTACTTCAAACTTGTACCAATGTTTCTTCTTACAGTCTATCTGTGATACAAACCAAAACCCAAACTCACTGCCATACGACTCATAGCGACCCCACCTTGTGTTTCCAAGGTGATATCACTATGGGAGTAGATTGCCCAACCTTCCTTCTGAGGAGTGGCTGGTGGGTTTGAACCACAAGCCTTCTGGTTTGTAGTCAAATGCCTTAGGCACTATGCCTATGCAACAGAAAATGACTTTAAAAAAAAAAAAAATACGAGAAACCAAACCCACTGCCATCAAGTCGGTTCCGACTCACAGCAACCCTATAGGACAGAGTAGAACTGTCCCATAGGGTTCAAGTCTGTAAATCTTTACAGAAGCACATTGCCTCATCTTTCTTCTCATGAGCAACTATTGGGTTTGAAATGCCAACCTTTTGGTTAGCAGCTAAATGCTTTAGCCTCTGCACCACCAGAGCTCCTTGAAAATTATTTATTTCACCCTTACTCATTATGTCTTTTTTTTCTTCCCCCTCATCATTTAATGATTGAAAATATTCTTTGGAGTAGAAAATAAAGTGCATTTTCTGGATCCATAGATCAGGAGCTTTAAGCAGAGGTGGAATACCTATTAAGCAAGCTAAGCACACGTAAGCCCTGTTTATCTTGCTTATTGGGTAACCTGACACTGAATTTAAGAAAACCTAGATCTCTACAGCACCCCCTCTGTGAGGAGCTCAGGTGGGGGGGGGGGGCAGTAGTTCAGTGTTTGTTGTGTTGTTCTAGTGATGAGTCACTCCCAAGATGGCTTGTTCCATTTTTGGAAATTTTTTAATATTAGAAAATTATTCCTCACTCTATCTATTGAAATCCAGTCTATCCTTTTATAGACAACCCTTCAAATATCAGAAAGACTCTATTATCTCTCTTAGGCATTTCCTTTTGCGAGGTTTCATTAGGGTCTTGATTGAATTCATATTCTCTTTGGGTTATTATTTTCTTATCTTTAAACTACTGACACTTCATTCCTTGGTAACGTATCAGACTTCTTACTTAAAAAGAAATAAAAATAATAATACCATCCACACCATGTTATGAGGGCCAGATAAAATAATAAAAGTGAGATTACTTTAAAGAAAATGTAACATCCTATAAATATAATTCCTAAAGTATCAGTATTACTAGAAATAGATATATACCTCCTCAGGACCCCAGTTCAGACATCTTATCACTTAGAGCAAAATCAGACTAAATAGTTGTCCTAAAGGACCTGAACTTAAGCAAACAACTCAGTCCTTACCATGCAAAAAGAAGCCAAATTTTCCCATACTTCAATTCTCTTCATTTACTGAAGAAATAGTTTATTAAGCCCTACTCTGTGCCAGGCACTAAATATTCTGTTCTAGAAACTAAATATTTGAAAATAAACAAAGCAGACAAAGGCACTGAACTCTATCAAGGAATTTATCATTTAATGTGGGGAGTCTGGCAATAGGTAAATAAACATATCTGATATTAATAAAAGCTATGTAGAAAATGAAGCACATTAATAATACAATCTGTCCATGGGTGAGAAGAGAGATATCATTTCATACAGATTTGATAGAGAAGGTCTCTGATAAGGTGATAATCAGGGTGAAACCTGAAGTAATGGAGGAAATTAGTCATGTGGATAGCTGAGGGATATATGCTCAAGAAGAAAGGATGCATAGTATGTGCAAGGTCCTGATACCAGAGGAAAAGTGTAGCAGCCAATATGGCTGAAGCAGAGTGAGTTAAACAGAAAGTAGTGGGATGTATAGGGTCATTATTAGAACTCTGTATTTCACTCTAAATAAGAAGAGAAGCCATTGGAGGGTTTGGGGCAAAGGAATGATCTGATCTGACTTAGATTTTCAAAGAAACACTATCCTATTCTATGGGCTCTGGTGGCATAGTGAATAAAGCATCTGGCTACTAACCAGAAGGTCAAAGTTCAAACACACCAGCTGCCCTGCAGAAAGATGGGACAATCTACTTCTATAAAGATTTACAGTCTCAGAAACCCATTAGGGGTCACTATGAGTCAGAATCAACTCAATGGCAGTGAGTGATCCTACTCTATGATATATAACAGGAGAAGAAGAAAAAAAACAAAACCACAGTTACAAAGTATTTTAATAAACCATGCAAGATACAATGGTGAATTGGACAAGTGTAAGTTGCTACAAATGGTGAGAATTTTTTGTATATTTTGAAGGTAGGACTATCAGGATTTGTTAATGGATTGCATGACAGATATGGGAGAAAGCAATGAGGTAAGGATGATTCCAAGATTTTGGCCTAAACAACAGGAAGAATGAAAACATTGTTTATGAAGATAGGGAAAGACCATGGGATGTACAGGCTTGGGAGATAGAAATAAGGCCTTTAGTTCTAGATACATTAGGTTTGAGATAACTACTAATCCTCCAAGTACAGATATCAAGTGGGCAGTTGTATCTACAAATCTAGAATTTAGGGGAGAAATCCACACTGGAGATATAAACTTGGAGTATTAACAAACAATTGGTATATAAAACTATGAAAACAGCTAAGATCACTTAGTGAGTGAGTCTAGATAGAGAAGAGAAGAGAAATAAGAAGTATTGAGAAAGGTTCAGCAAAGAACACTGCGGAGTGGCTTAATGAGATAACAAAGGAAGTAAAAGAGAGGGCTGTCGTGGAAGCCAAGCAAAGAGAGTTCCAAAAAGGGGAAGGCTAGTCTTTGTCCAATGCTGCTGATAGTCAAATATGATATGCGTAAGAACTGAGCATTGGCGAGTGACAGGAGATCTTGACTGGAGCTGTTTTGGAGAGCAGGGCCTGGGGGGAAGAGGTTTGCCTGATGTGAATGATGTTGCTGCTATTAAGTGGCGTGGAATAAATTCCAACTCATAGCAACACTATGTACCAAAGAACAGCATACTGTCCAGTGGTGCTAATAAACCAAAACAAACCCACTGCCATTGAGTCCATTCTGACTCATAGGGACCCTATAGGGCAGAGTAGAACTACCCCATAGTGTTTCCAAGGCTTTAAACCTTCATAGAAGCAGAATGCCTCATCTTTCTCCCACGGAGAGCCTGATAGGTTACAGCCACCAAGCTTTTGGTTAGCTGCCATATGCTTTAACCACTGCACCACCAAAGTTCTTTGGCGCTGCTACTAGAGAGGTGGAAAATTGCTAAAGAAAGCCAGAAAAAGGACCAGCACATAGAGCATGGGATGTTGGAAAAGACTGTCATGGAATGGATGACTTAGCTGAGTCTTGATAAATAAATGAACATTCAGCAGCAAACAAGTTGTGGGGATTGGGGCAGAATAAGCATAATCAAGGGAAAGGCCATTACAAAGAAGAAAGATGGCCCATGGGAAAATGGAAAGGGGTGAAACAGCCTAGTGTGGTTGGCTGGAAAACATACAGAGTATTTCAGAGCACAGGAAGGAGAGGAAGAAAAGGTTGAAAAGGAAAGGTGTGGTTTAATTGTGAATAACCTTGTATGTCATGCTGAAGAATTTGGACTTTATCCTGTGGGCAGTTGGCTGTAGGCATAGAAAGTGGTAGGCGATGTGAAGAGCATTGCATTTTGTAAAACAAAATAGCTCTGAAGTCACATCCAGGATGGAACAAAAAGGGATAAGATTGAAAGATGAGAGACAATTTAGAATAGTAGTACAATAATCCAGGTGAGAGCTAAAATAGAGGGTGGTTCAGAAATAGATCACCAGGGCTTTCTTCTGTGGCACTTCTGAGTGGACTCAAACCTCCAACCTCTCCATTAGTAACCAAGCACTTAACCATTTGCACCTCTCAGAGACTCCCTATAGTTAAGTACTAAGCCAGCACTTTGCCTAGATTCTATGGTTTAATTTTTTTTTTTTTTTTTTTGTAGTTTGGATTGAGAATAAAAACAGCTGAGTGCTAGTCCTTGTTCTGTCTATGGCTAAATTACTTCATTGTTTTTGATCCTCATATTTTCATCTCAAAATTCAGAGTCTCAAAATTCAGAGAATTTGATTAGATTGTTGTTGTTGTTGTTATTTGCCATCGAGTCGGCCCCGACTCATAGCGACCCCTCCTTGGGTTTCCGAGGCAGTATCACTACGGAAGTAGGATTGCCCAACCTTCCTTTCGAGGAGTAGCTGGTGGGTTTGAACCGCCAGCCTTCTGGTTAGCAGTCAAGTGCCTTAGCCACTATGCTACCAGAGCTCCTTTGATTAGATTACACCCCCCCCCAAAAAAAAAACACTTGAATTATCCAGCAGCCCACTGTTGCAGAACAAAAAAAGTTGTCAAAATACTTATTGGCTACCACCCATACGTATTATTATTCTCCCATCCAGGTTACTACTCAGTGAGTATGTTCTGGCATATGGTATATGTCAAGATTGAACACAGCTTGATTTGAACCTTTTGTTTAAGGGTGATGAGGTGGTAAATTGTTTCCATGTTGCAACTCAGTCAGAGATATATTTTTTTTCCTTGATTTTTGCTGAACAAGTAGCCTATCCACTAATCATGCATGTAACTCTTAACATTTTGCCAGTAGCCTTGTAATAATAGGTAATGGCAATGATGAGTTTTTTTTTCAAGCAGCACAAGCTCTTGGTGTGGATACGGTTTATGAGTATTGACTGGCAGCCTTACCTCATGTTTCCTGCTGAAATTAGGCCAAAGAGATTCTTTAATTTTTTTCCTTTTTTTGCTTTTGAGAGAAGTCTTTGTCTATTGACACTCCAACAGTACTTACTATGAACAGATGTTTCCTACTCCCTTGGCTTATCAATGCATTCAGAAAGAAAAATTAAAGGGGTGGGCAGGAATAGTGTGAATTTGTAAACAAACTAGAATTTTGCTGAGCCAATTTATTTGAACAACTGATTTGCAAGCTGAGGTAAACTTCCTTGAGAAGAAGGAGTCTTAGGTAATCCAAATTGTACCCATATGGTTAAGTCCAACACAAACATGATCTATGGGGGAAAAAAAAGGAAGAAAACTGTTCCCCTCTGTAATTTTACTCTGTTGAGTGTTATGAGATGTTCCTAAATGGGCAGTCAGACTTCTAAATGACCATGTAATTCTCCATGTCTGCATAGCAGGGAGAGAGAGGATGAGTATAAATATGCAAAAGTTGTTCTATTTCAAGGTTGCATGGATACCAAGCAGATGGGTAGATGAACATGAAACTGTTCTTTACAAACACGGAGAACCCCTGTCAATCCAAGCTGCATCCATCTGGCCGTACAACTATAGCACTGCTTTATCCGGTTGATGCAGTGTGAGATTATCCAATAAGCAAGGTAAGCACGGGCTTACTTTGCTTATTTACTAATCTGCAGTGAACAATTTCACATTTTTTCACATCAATGATTCTGCTTTTAGGTATGGATGGTATCTTCACCACTTTTCAAATGTACGCTCTCTGGCAGAGATGTAATAGTAAGAAAGGTAAGCACGCACTTACTTGTGCTTACTTACAAATCTGTAGTGAAAAAATTTCACATGGGTTTCACTATACCGTGAAACTTGCTTGTTGGGCAACCCACCCCTGCAGCTGAGACAGAGGAAGAGAGAGAGATTAAGAAAGACCTTTCCAGAAAGAAAGCCATTTGATCTTTAGAACCTAAATTTATAATTATAAAACAACTCTCAATTGTATAAACATTGGGTTACAAATGCTGATAGATAAACCTTAGGGATTGAAGATTTTCTAGTAAGACATTTAAGTGATCTGTTTAATAATCCCATCACTACTTAGTAGCAAGTTACTTAATCATCCAAAGCCTGTTTATCTATCTATAAAACGAGGAATGATATTGATACTACCTCATAGAGGTTTTGTGAAGGTTACCTGAAATAATGTTTGCAAAATTTCTTGCAAGTGTCTGGTGCATCTTAAGTGTCCAATAATTGCAAAAATAATATTAATATTTTTTATTATGATGGTCTTCACAACTGCCTGCTCTTCCTGGGAAAAAGTTTCTATCTCAATATCTTATGAAACATGCTCCTCACTGCTTTTTTCCTTCCATGCAAACTCATCACCCAGTAGGCCCAGAGAAACGAAATTAAGATGTAGTAAGAGACAGAGTATTTGAAATCTACCTCCACAGAAGACTGTTTTCTCACCCTTTTCTCCTCCAATTGATCAAAACTTGCTATGGCTTCAAAAGTCCTTTGGCCATTAGGGTTTTTTTTTTCAATAATTTCATTCCATTTATTTAATAATTCAGACATGGTAACATTTGATTATTCGGTATTATCATCTCTTATAATTTAAAATAACTTAAGAGCTCAAATGGCTCACTTTCATATTCCTCCTCTGTCTCTTCATCCATCACCCAGCCCCAGAGCACAGCCTCCATGCAGAATTTCCTTCCACAGTACTTCTAACAGATGGCTCTCCAGCTTTTGCCTGAATACCTTATGAGGCAAGTCATTTCCTTTTTAGCCAACTTGAATTGTTACACCTTTTTTTTTTGTAAACTGAGTCTAAATCTGACTCCTTCCCAATGGTCTTCTTTCTGGCATCTGGGGTTTGAGAGAGTGAATAAATGTAACTACTCTTTCACCTGCTTGCCTTTCAAACACTTGCAAGATTATATTCTGTCCTCTATTCATCAGCCTCAAGCAGTTTCATCTATTGCTCTTTCCTCCTACATATGTGAAATAATTCCCCAGCATTTTATTGTTCTATCCTTCTTCTAAATGCCTCTTTACTGTAGTGAAATACCTTTTTACATGTGGCACATAAGATTTTAAGCAGCATTCTATTTGTAGCTAGATCAGAGAAGACTAAGGTGGAGCTACAACCCCAGAGAAAACTGTGCTTCTATTCATTCAACCTGAAAGGACTTTCAGAGTAGAGATAGCTACCTCCTTTTGTTTGTATGCATTAACAGGCCACCAGGGTCCTAAGTATGAACTGTTTGTGTCAAGCAAATCTTACTTATCCTGTTCTTGCACAGCTAAATTTTAAGTGCAGCTGTTCACAGAAACATCCATCTAATTAACAATTAGGGTAATTAACAATTTTTAACAGTGAAATCTTCCTGGTAAAGTGGAGGGTCAGCAAAAATGAGGTATGCCCTCAAGGAGATGGATTGACATAGTGGCTGCATCAATGGACTCAAACTTACTAACCATTATGAGGATGGCATAGGACTGGGCAACATTTCATTCTGTTATACACAAGATCATCATGAGTCAGGGCCTACTTGATGGCAACTAGCAACAACAAATCATCATCTTCTTGCTTGGAGTCTTACAACAGTCTCCAAATTATTTTACCTTCCTTCATTATACTCCTCTCTAACCCAGGCTCCTCACTACTGTTAAAGTTACCTTTCTAAAGTGAGAATCTGATTATGTCATTTTCTGAGTTAAAATTCTTCTCTTTTCTCATCATCTGAACCTATGAAAGCTGTAAGATCAGACTCAGGGAGGAGATCTGTGAACACAGTGAAGACAAATGTGCAGAACATTGACTGGAGTGAAAATATCATAGCTTTCAACAGGTTAAGATTCAAGGACTTACAAAATCCAAAACATTTTATGGCCAAACTGGTAAAAAAAAAAAAAAAAAAAATTAGGGAAGGGGTTTCCAGCAAAGACATTGATTACAAATCTTTACACTAGATTCTTATTGACATGAAGCATAATTGAGCCCTACATCAGTGAACCCTGGTCATTTGTACTAGTTTCTTCTCTTTCCATCATCCTGAATCTCACTACTTTTCCAGTATCATAATCTCCTGCTTCTCCACAGTGCGAATTCCAGGCAACTTAATTGTACTAATGAGGAACCTGTACATAGACACAGAGGCTGTCATTCCAACAGAACAAGGGGATACTGCAGTGCATGCTTTAGTATAAAGAAGGGTGTACATCAGTGTTGCATCGTTTCACCATACTTATTCAATCTGCATGCTGACCAAACAATCCCAGAAGCTGGATTATATGAAGAAGAATATGGCATCAGGATTGGAGGAAAACTCATTAACAACCTGTGATATACAGACGACACAACCTTGCTTGCTGAAAGTGAAGATGACTTGAAACACTTATTAATGAAGATTAAAGACTACAATCTGCAGTATGGATTCATACTACAACATAAAGGAAATGAAAATCCTCACAACTGGAACAATAAGCAGCATCAGGATAGAGAAAAGATTGAAACTGTCAAGGATTTCATTTTACTTGGATACACAATCAACACCCATGGAAGCAGCAGTCAAGAAATCAGGGATCATATTGCCCTAGGCAAATCTGTTGCAAAAGACCTCTTTAAAGTGTTGAATAGCAAAGGTGTTACTTTGAAGTCTAAGGTGCACCTGACCCAAGCCATGGTATTTTCAATCACCTCATATGCATGTTAAAGCTGCACAATGAATAAGGAAGACCAAAAAAGAGTTGATGCTTTTGAATTGTGGTGTTGGTGAAGCATACTGAAAATACAATGGACTGCCAAAAGAATGATTGAATCTGTCCTGAAAGAAGTATAACGAAAATGCTCCTTGGAAGCTAAAATGGCCAGATGTCATCTCACCTACTTTGGTTATATTGTCCAAAGGGACCATTCCCTGGAGAAGGATATCATGCTTGGTAAAGTGGAGGGTCAGCAAAAAAGGGGAAGACCCTCAACAAGATAGATTAACACATTGGCTGCAACGATGGGTTCAACTATAGCAAGGATTGTGAGAATGGTGCACGACCAGGCAGTGTTTCATTCTGTTGTACATACAGTCTCTATGAGTCACACAGCTGACACAACACCACCTAACAAAAACAAATCTCCACAATGAATCTTTGTTCCAGCCACAGTGAACCTGAAAATTCCTATTCTTTCAGGATTTTTCTAGAAGTAACATCCTCTGTAACTCACAAAATGGTTAGTGGACAGTTAGTCAACATGAATTTTGGAGCCAGAGTTTGGTCCCTTGCTCTGGCACTTACTAACTTGGGAGACTTGGAAAAATTGTTTGAGTTCTTTAATCCTTAGTTTTCTCATTTCACAATTGCTGGAAATACCAAGGATCTAGAGTATACCTCTATTCACTGACACCTGTCTGATCATCTTAGGTGTTTATATGTTTACCTGTATAGCCAGGTTTTTGGTGTTAACGGCAATGTGGAATTGTGGACACATTGGTTGGTTTTAGGATCTGTTAAGGATGGGAGCTCTGGTAGCATAGTGGCTAAGGCACTTGACTGCTAACCAGAAGGCTGGCGGTTCAAACCCACCAGCCACTCCTCGGAAGGAAGGTTGGGCAATCCTACTTCCGTAGTGATACTGCCACGGAAACCCAAGGAGGGGTCGCTATGAGTCAGGGCTGACTCGACGGCACATAACAACAACAACAACTAGACCAAGGATAGACTCAGCTGAGGCTAATCTTGTACAGACACCAGTGATACAAAATGCCTGCAGTCCTTACAGAAACAATAGAAGACAGACAGAGAGTAATCCCTCACAGACATCCTGACACTATGGGAGAGAGAGCCAATAGAGCTACTACCTCAGGACCATAGTACTGGGGTACACCAGACTCAACTGGCAAAACAAAATACATAAAAGCGTTACTCCACATCCTACATTTGTGAATAGCGACTGGGGTTTAAAAGGTTTCAAGCGGCCATCTAAGATGCAGCTAATGGTCTCCTAGCATCAGAAGGGAAGAAGAACACACAAACACACACAAAAAAAAGGGGGCATTTAGAAGCAATCAACCCTAGGACATGATGGCCCTCGAGACCAGAACTGGATGGTGCCCAGCTACCAATGCCAACCACTCAGGAAAGGATCAAATCTGGAGATCCTGGATAGAGTGTGAGGGAAAACATGGAACAAAATCCAAAAACTCAATAATGACCAGAATTACTGGTCAGATGAAATCTGGTGAGACCCCCAATACTATGACCCTGGAATACTTTCTGTGCCTGGAATAAAACACACCCCTAGGGGCAGGCTCTCAGCCCAATAGTTAAAAAGACATACACTCAGACCATTCAACCCAGGGTGCCGCACCCACACACTCAATGGTAACACATCCCTTAGAGCAATAGACCAAGGGACACCAAAGGACCAACATTCAAATTGAGAAAATGCAGGACAAACAGGAGTGTATAATTATGAGGGGCACAGGGAGAGGGTCGCAGGGTAGGGAGAGGAGGAGACTGGGTTAGGGTTGGACATGGCGAATGGGGAATGAAACTAAATATAAGTGTGACATTGAATGTAAAACAAGCTCTTAAAATAAAATAAAGAAAATTTACAAAAAACAAAAACTGAAAATAGAAGTACCATTTGACCCAGCAATTCCATTACTAGGAATATATCCTAAAGAGATGAGAGACAACACACAAACAGACATATATATGTACACCTGCAGCATAGTGGCTAAGGCACTTGACTGCTAACCAGAAGGCTGGCAGTTCAAACCTATCAGCCTCTCCTCGGAAGGAAGATGGGGCAATCTACTTCCATAGTGATACTGCCTCGGAAATCCAAGGAGTGGTCTCTATGAGTCGGGTCCAACTCGATGGCACACAACAACAACAACATGTTCATCGCAGCACAATTCACTATAGCAAAGAGATGGACACAACCTAAATGACCATTAACGTATGAGTGGATTACCAAATTACGGTACATGCAGACAATGGAATACTATGCCACATTAAAGATCAATGAGGGACACGTGAATCATCTCGCAGCATGGATGAACCTGGAGGACATTATGCTCAGTGAAATAAGTCAATCACAGAAAGACAAGTACTGTATGAGCCCATTACTATAAAAAGACAGAGAAGGGTTTGCTTGGGAAAGGGAACTCACTTAGTAGGGTACTGGGTAGGAAGGGAAGGGGAGGGATTAATTTCGGGCTAGTTGGGGCCTACACTCTGACATGGGTAGGGAAAGGGATATACAGGAAGGATCTGTGATTACCATGATAACATTAGTAAATGGGAGGACACCAAATTGTGCACATAAGAGATAGACCACAGATGCTGATACCAACCAATGTGTCCACAATACTGCATTGCCATTGACCCCAAACACCAGGCTACAGATAAACACATAAACACCTTAGATGAGCAGACGGGGGTCAGTGAACAGAAGTATACTCTAGACCAAGGCTGAGGCTAATCTTGCACAGACACCAGTGATACAAAATACCTGCAGTCCTTACAGAAACAATTGAAGATAGACACTGAGTAATCCCTCACAGACAACCAGTCACTATGGGAGAGAGATCCAATAATTCTACCATCTCAGGACCATAGTACTGGGGGACACCAGACTCAATTGGCAAAACAAAATATATAAAAGTTTTGCTCCACATCCTACATTGGTGAGTAGCGACTGGGGTCTTAAAAGCTTTCAAACAGCCATCTAAGATGCAGCTAATGGTCTCCTAGCATCAGAAGTGAAAAAAAATGCAAAAAAAAAAAAAGGGGGGGGGCATTTGGAAGCAATCAGCCATAGGACACGATGGCCCTTGAGACCAGAAGAACTACATGGTGCCTGGCTACCAATGCCAACCACTCAGGAAAGGATCAAATCTGGAGATCCTGGATAGAGTGGGAGGGAAAACATGGAACAAAATTCAAAAACTGAATAATGACCAGAGTTACTGGTCAGATGAAATCTGGTAAGACCCCCAATACTATGGCCCTGGAATACATTCTGCACCTGGAATAAAAGGCACCCCCAGGGGCTGGCTCTCAGCCCAATAGTTAACAAGATGTACACGCAGACCATTCAATCCAGGATGATGCACCCAGATACTCTATGGTAATACATCCCTCAGAGCAATAGACCACGAGGCACCAGAGGACCAACATTCAAATTGAGGAAATGCAGGACAAACAGGAGGGCATAAATATGAGGGGTACAGGGGGAGGGTTACAGGATAGGGAGGGGAGGAGACTGGGTTAGGGTTGGACATGGTAAAAGGGGAGTGAAACTAAAAGTACACATAACGTTGAAAGTGAAACAAGCTCTTAAAATAAATAAATAAATGAAAGAATTGAATGCTACGACATATGTGTGGTGGACATTTGTCAGGTTTTCTGGTTACCCAACGTATTTGGACACCATAATATATATGGAGAAATCAGCTTTGTGATTCCTAAAAAGAACAAGAACTAACTTACCATTTACAGGCAGGGCACAGACATGTGACCTGGGCTCTACCAATCACATTTCTCACCCACCGAAGATTTCAGTCCTAAAGAAGGTAACTAAAGAAGTAAACTTCATTTGGCAATCATTTTGTTGACGATGCTGGTGGCAGAGGCTTTGAGTTTCAAGGGCTGAGTGGTAGCATGTTGGATTCCTGGTGCAGAAATACCTGCCATAGTGATCCAGCTAGTTCTCATGACAGCCATTCCACAGCATAGTGTTAAATATTGTTCCCAGAAGCTTCATCTTTAGCCTGGTTCTCCAAGCTGACAACTATACAAAATATTTTCAAATAAAATTCATTTTTTTTGTGTGTAATCAGCCATGTTGTTATTGTTAACTGCCATCAAATCAGCCCCCAACTCATAATGGCCCCATGAACAATAGAACAAAACACTACCCACTCCTGTGCTATCCCATGATCAGTTGCAGATTGGACCCTTAGGATTCATAGTTTGCATTGACTGGTTTTGGGGAGTAGATCATCAGGCCTTTCTTCCTAATCCATCTTAGTCTGTAAGCTCCACTGAAGCCTGTTCGGCATCCTAGTAGCATGCAAGTCTCCACTGTGAGATAAATGGGTGGTAGCTGCAGATAAGGTGCATTGGCTGGGACTCAAACCTGGGTCTCCCATATGGGAGGTGAGAATTCTACCACTGAACCACCAATGCCCCATCCTCTGTATTTTTAACAAGTTCCTCAGTGTTAGACTGGCACAAACTGATAAGAAATCATTGCTTCAAGGCCTCTGTTGCTTGTACCTATGACCCTCCACTGATGTGAAGCACTTAGTGTTTAACATAAAGTGGCCATAAATGGTAGTTCCCTCCTCCATGAAGCTGCCTTAAGCATTGTTGTTGTTATGTGCCGTTGAGTCGGCCCAACTCACAGCGAACCCTACCTGGGTTTCCGAGGAGGTATTACTACGAAAGTAGATTGCCCAACCTTCCTTCCAAGGAGTGGTTAGTGGGTTTGAACTGCCAGCCTTCTGGTTAGCAGTCAAGTGCCTTAAGCACTATGCTACCAGAGGCATAGTCATTTCTAAAAGTTCCAGAACACTTTGACATACCTCCAATGGATGTATGTCATTGTGGAATTGTGATTATTTGCATGCAAGTTGTTCATCCCTGGACTGGGCCTCTTTGAAGGCAGGAACCTCATCTCACTCACTTTCTATTCTCAGTGCTCAGCAGAGGGCCTGGAGAGCTCGGAGTGCCCAATAAATGTCCATAACAGAATGAACTATTCAACCAAGTGTGACTCGACCTAAGCACATTTCACTCAGCCCACAGTTCATTATTTTATGTAATAAAATATCATGAGGAATTTGGTCAGTCTGCTGAAACAAGATTGTTAGAACTTTTAAGGACTACAACATCTCTACTAGCCTACCAACATATTAGAATAACAAACTGAAGTCTATTTGGTAAGACAGATTTTAAAAGGCACACACAGACACACACATATATAAACACACTTTTTTCTGAGAACGTAAAAACGATGCACCTTTTTTTTACCAAAATCTTAAGAAAGTTAAATATGTATGGACTTAGTATACAATAACTGGTTTCATTTTTGTGTCTTTCAAAATTTTTTCCAGATGTATTTTACAAAGCTGGGATCATAATATTATATTTACAACTTTTTATTCTATTTTTTGCTTAAATTCTTAACATATTTTCTTATCCTCCAAATATTCTTTATTAATAACATAATGGTCTATTGTGTAGATATGCAGTAAGTTGCTTAATGGGTGAGTTTCAAGTTGTACTGGAAAAATCCTAAGGTCCTTCAGAGTTCCTCTGCAAAGTACCCTGCCAGCACCTAAGGCAGAGCTGGATAGGTGAGCACATTCCAGCCTTCTCATTCCCAGAGAAGATCTGCTACTATATGTCTTAATTACTGAGATTCTAAGCTTTAAGGATTTTTTTTTTTTTTTTTTTTTGCTTTGAAAGACTTCCATTGATTTTTCTCAAAAGGCTGAATATTACTAATTTAACATTCCTTTATTATTTGATATTTAAATTATTTCTAGATTTTGACAATATAAATGACACTAGGATCAACTTATTTGTACTTAAAATTTATCCACACTTCTGAGAATTTCTATAAAATAGAGTCCCAAAATTTAAATTAACAGAGCAAAGTATGGAAATTTTAAGTAATTTAAAAAGTGTATATTTACAATTTATTTTCCATATGGTTAACTACACTCTTGCCAACAGTGACTCAACACCAAACCCTTTCTAGCACTATAACAATGTTTCCAATCTTTTACTAATAAAAGCAAAAATATCCTTTAATCATTTTATTTTGCATTTCTTTGATCACTAAACAATTTGAACATTTTTATAATTTTATTAGGAGCTCTGGTGGCATAGTGCTTAAGGCATTTGATTGCTAACCAGAGGGCTGGTGGTTCCAACCCACCAGCCACTCCTCTGAAGGATGATTGAACAATCTACTTCGATAGAGATACCATCTAGGAAACCTAAGGAGGGGTTGCTATGAGTCGAATTGACTCAATGGCAGTGAGTTTTGGTTTTTGATAACTTTATTATTCATTTGTGTTTCTTTTTCAGTGAGTTCCTTTTTTCTACATGCTCTTTCTTCATTCATCTGTTGGATCTTAGTGTTTTTCTTATTTAGTTATATAGTTTTATATAAAAAGACAGAGTAACCTTCTGTTTCTTAAAGTTATACCAAAGATTTTTCTCATTTATATAGTTGCCTTTAAATAAATAAACTTCATTAAGATAAAATTTACATACTGCAAAATGCACTAATTTTGACATCATAACTTGATTTTATATGTATTAGTGCAATCATCAACACAATTTAAATAGAATATTTGTATTACCAAAAATTATGACTTTTGGACTACTTAAAGTTCTGTTGTTCAATTTCCAAATACCTGAGGGATTTCCCAGGTATTGCTCTATTAATGTCTAATTTAGTATCATTGTAGTGAAAGAACATACTCTGTAGGATTTCAAACTTTTTAAGTTTGCTGAAACCAAACTTATGGCCTGTTATGAATAGCAAAGAAACACTGTTTGGTACATTACCGTGCAACTTTAGGAATAGTCCGTTTAGGCTAAAAGGCTCGCAAAATAGGATTGGGAAAGAGCTGCAACATCTGAGTAAACCCAGCCTTACTCATGGAAAAGAGAAAGCTTTCGAGACCTTCATTTGCTGATGTGGCACCA
>NW_006921623.1:15201784-15213926 GCF_000298275.1 Orycteropus afer afer | reverse complement strand
TGTGGGGCTGGTGCGGGATCGGGCAGTGTTTCGTTCTGCTGTGCATGGGGTCGCTATGAGTCGGAAACGACTCGACGGCACTTAACAACAACAACAACATATAGCCTAGCCATATGAAGGTTTTATGTGCAATTGAAAAGAATGTGCGTTCTGCTGTTTTTGCATATTCTATAACTATTATTTATGTGGATAGTCTATTTCTTTTAGCATTATAATCAGTTTTTGCTAAATGTATGTTGAAGCTCTATCATAAGCACATACATCCAGGATTGTTATATCTTCTTGATTAATTCTCATCATTATTAAATGTTTCTTGTTATCTCTGCTAATACTCCTTTTTCCGAAGTCTACTTTGTCTGATATTAATATTGCCCCTCCTGGTTTCTTCGATTATTTATATAGTATATCTTTTTCAGTCCTTTTACTTTTATACCAGCCTTTTCCGTATGTTTAAAACATGTTTCTTTTAGGAAGCATAAAGTTGAGTTTTTCTTTTTTTACTTAATCTGATACTGTCTGCACTTTCATTAGAATATTTTTATGAAGTTCAATTTGGATCCAAATTGATACATATAGAGTAGAGCAAGGTATACTATGTAGTCAAAATCTTACCTGTTCTGGATTAATGATATTTCTTCAAAATGACACGATAAATTTTTAATTGGCACATCACATGTAAATATTTCCACAGTTATATTTCAATAACTTAAGACATTAACTAACAAAACATGTAACTACTAAGAACTATCACAAATTGTGTTATATGCAACCTCATAAATCACAAGTTATACACTATAACAAATCTTTCTTCAATTAGTACAGTGCCATGAATAGTCATGAAATCAGGAAATGTGTGCATCAGGATTGTATTCTTTCACTATACTTATTCAATCTGTATGGTGAGCAAATAATCCAAGAAGTTGGACTATATGAAGAAGAATGTGGCATATGGATAGGAGGAAGACACAACCTTGCTTGCTGAAAGCAAAGAAGACTTGTAACACTTACTAATGAAGATCAGGTGGATAGATTACACCTCAACTTAAAGAAAACAAAAGTCATCACAACTGGACCAGTAAGGAACATCATGATAAATGGAGAAAAGATTAAAGTTGTCAAAGATTTCATTTCACTTGGATCTATAATCAACACTCATGGAAGCAGCAGTCAAGAAATCAAAAGATGTATTGCATTGTACAAATCTGCTACAAAAGACCTGTTTAAAGTATAAAAAAACAAAGATGTCACTTTGAAGACAAAGGTGTGCTTGACCCAAGCAATGGTGCTTTCAGTCACCTCATATGCATGTGAAAGCTGGATAATGAATAAGAAAGACCAAAGAAGAATCAGTGCATTTGAATCGCAGTGTTGTTGAAGAATATTGAGTGTGATGTGGACCAACTGCCAGGAAAATTAACAGATCTGCCTTGAAGGAAGTATAGCCAGGATGATCCTTAGAAGTGAGGGTGGTGAGACTGTCTGCCATACTTCAGACACATTATCAGAAGGGATCAGTCCCTGGAGAAGGACATGATGCTTGGTAAAGTAAGAGTCAGCAAAAAGAGGAAGACCTTCAAAGAGACCAAATGACAAAGTAGCTGCTATAATGAATTCAAACATAGCAATGATTGTGAGGATGGTGCAGGATTAGGCAGTGTTCTGGTTACCTAGTGCCACTCTGACAAGAATATACCACAAATGGGATGGCCTTAATAAATAGGAGTTTATTCTCTTATGGTTTGGGAGGCTAGAAGTCTGAGTTCAAAGTGCCAGGCTCTAGGGGCTGGGTGAAAGCCCCTCGACCTTGGGCTTCAGCTCTGCCTCTTGCTCCCAACCCATTGAAGCTAGAGGCATCTCTTCACTCAGGCAGCTATTGGCTGTTGAGGTTAACAAGCCCAAGGTCGACAAATAAAATGGCACAATCCCGATGTTACCACACCACATGGCAGGCCATTAATTCAAGTCCATTGTAAGTCCTAAGGTCGGCAGAGCATGGCAGGCTTCTGAACAATAACATAGCTACACACAGGGTCCAAGCATGCCATAAGCTAAACACAATTCCCAAAGCTGCTTCTTATATATGGGAAGGAGACCATATACCCAAAGCAGCTACTCAGCTGCTTGTGGTAGATCCCACCATGAAGTTGATTGCCAGTCTCATCACGGGGAATAACTACCACCAGCTGCCCAACCACTCAACCAGATCCAGCCAAGTTGACACACAAACATAAACAGGCAGTGTTTCATTTTGTTGTGCATAGGGTTGCTATGAATCAGAACCAACTGAAGGCACCAAACAATAGCAACAATCGTGTTTGGAATGTCTATTACATGAATTCTTCGGGGTTATTTAGATGCTTGTGTAAATGATCTTCTCTTTTGACTAACAAACTTTTATCATTTATCAGAATAAGCCATTTCCCCCACTAATTTTCCATGGCTTCTTATTTATACATAAGTTTATTTCTTAGTTCTCCTGAATTTCCAGTGATCTAGAGTCCAATTTTGCTCTGCTACCACACTATTTCCATTATTATAGGTTATAATATGATATCTAGAACACAAGGACCTCCTACTAGTCTTTTTTTTTCTCCCCACAAAATTGTTTTAGGATATTATTATCTATATACTCCTCCAAAACAAGTTTAAATTCATTTTTTATGCATAGAAAAAAAAAAGGCCACAGATATTTTCATTGAGATAGCACTAAATTATTAAATGAATTGTAAGAATCAACATCTTTAAATATTAAGTGCTCTCATTCAACGACCTAGTATGTATCTCAAATATTCAAGTCATCTTTTATATCACTTAGTAATATTTTATAGTTTTCCTTCCCTAGGTTGTGATTTATTTCTGATAAGCTTATACATAGGTAGAGTATGTTTTGTTATTATTGTAAAGAGCATTGTTTCCATTATAGTGTCCAGTTGTTCATTTCTGAAATACAGAAAAATTACTGGTTTTTATATATTTATTTATTTTATATTATAAAATCATAAATCTTTTTTAACTGAAAAACTTCTTCATGTACCTAAGTTTACTTACTCAATATTTTTGAGCAATATTTCTTTTTTTTTTCCATTTGTACACCATGTGTTACAGTTCTGTGTCAACTTGGCTGGGTCTAATTTTGAGTGGCTAAGAAGCTGGATGTATTATTCCCCATAATGTGACTGGTAATCAACTCCATGGTGGAATCTGCAGTGAGCAGCTGAGTAGCTACCTTAGGGATGTGGTCTGCTTCCTGTATATAAGGAGAAATGTTGAGAAAGGTCTCTGAACTTTTGGGGCACACCTGGATCCTGTATTTGGCCTAGTCTTTATGTCAATGGTCTGCCGTGTTATCTGTCAATCTTGAGACTATTAATGGACTTGAATTAGTGTCCTGCTGTGTTGCTTAATAGTCTTGGGTCTGTGCCATTTTACTTGTCTTGGGTTTATCAGCCTCAGCAGCCAGCTGCTGCCTGAATTAAGAGAAGTCTCCAGGTCCAGTGGGCTGGGACCAAGAGGCAGAGCTGAAGCTCAAGGTTGAGTGGCTTTCACCCAGCCCCTAGAGCTGGCACTTTGAAATTGGACTTCTAGCCTCCTAAACTGTAAGAGAATATATCCCTGTTTGTTTAAAACCATCCACTTGTGGTATTTCTGTTATAGCAGCACTAGAGGACCCAATGTGTTTTCAAATGGACTCTAAATTTTTCTACAAGATCACACTCTACTCTTTCATAGTGAAAGACTTCCAGGCTAGTCCCTATCCATCTCAGTTCTAGCCTGCCTTTCTTAGGTCACCTCCTGCCACTTAAAACTGAACATCGTCTTCTCCGCCTACTTCAGATTGACATTGAGACTCTTTCATGACTTGATTCATGACTTGCTTGTGCATTTTTCCTGCCTGTGATGCTTTTCTCTACTGGGGAATTCCTACTCATTACTCAAATGTCACTTCCTGTCTAGGGATCTTCCTAACCACATACTCAGACAAAATTTACTTCTCTCTCATCTGTTTCACCATAGCAGTATGCACACACCTCTATATAATATAGATTGCATTGTATTACATTTCATTTTTTCATGTATCTGACTCCTCTCATAAGCTGTGGCTTCCTTGAGAGCAGGATCACTATTTAACTCATTTTGTATAATCATTAGTTGATATATTTTTTTTCTTTATATACCTCTGTATTTTTTTGTATGTGAACATAATTTTTAAATATGCAGATCATTTGAGAGTCATTGAATAATAGTATAGAACCCTAAGATTTAGAGTCAAAAAGGCCAGGTTTGGGTCAAAGTTCTGTCATTTAAAACGTGCATGACCTTGAGCAAATTACTAAGCCCTTCAGAACCTCTTCCTTTCATCATTAAAATAGGAGTAATAATACCTCCACGACATACTGTTGTAAATATTAAATGAGATAATATATGTGGAAAAAAGCTATAAACTATAAAACATTATAACAAATATTTAGTAATAACATCATTACCTAGTAAGAAACATCCACCATCAGGTAAAGAAATGCATTACTTTGGACATGAAAGAGTCAGCATGAGCTCACATCTGGCAAAAGCCCAAATTCAAGTACAGAAAAAAAAAAAAAAATTGAATGCATTATGTTCAGTGTATAATTTAAACAGGAATAGGATAGTCTAAGGCAATGGAAAAATTGAGCCAAACTGCTAAGGATTTAAGGAATAAACAGCATAAAGTTGATCATTTATTAAAATAACTTGGTTTATACTATATTTTCCTTCCTGATATTTTCTATTTTATGACTTATTTGGAGTGTAGCATGGTGTTACTGATATTTTGGAAATCTGGAAATACTTATAAATATTTTAATGTTATTATCAATGTTTCTGACAGATTATTATTTTCTTTTAAGCAGGCTATTTTAAATGGTTTGCTGTTTTCCTGTGATTTAATATCTGAAAACAGGTTTTGGTGTGTGCATTTTTTTTCTTTCTAGAGGATTATATCTCCATTTTAATAATGAGATTTAATAAGAAAAAAAATAAGATTATTTAATGGAAATCAATTTTATAACTTAAAAAGAAAACAAATGCATTTTCTTCATTAACAAAAGACAATTGTACTTGGAAAACCTTTTCTCCATGTGACATGAATACCAAGCAGATTGAATTGATGAAACAGCATTTAGCTAACTGCACTACTTTTCCTCTTTTATATTCTCTCTGCTTTTAATTCAGGTAACAGTGGGAAGCTGGAACTTGGCCATTTTCCTACACATTCCCCTTGAGCAGAGGTCTTTTCCAACAGCGGCAAAAGAAAGAGTTCTTGTACTGCCATCTAGTGCATTCCATAAAGGGATTCATTTGTTTTAGGCAGATGAGCTTGTTTATATTTAGTTCAAGTGTAGGATGGAGGAAAATGAGGGCTGGGGGTGGCAGAAAGAGAAAACTTTTATTTGAGATGGTTTTTAAAATATATTACATTAATTAGAAAGAGGTGTTGAGTCACCGACAACATATTGTAGGTTTATGAGCTAGATGTTTCAGTGAAAGGTGTAGGAAGTCATATCTGGGACCAGGATGACTTAACTGAAGCCTTAGTATTTGTGAAGGAAGATTGCCTTTGTGATGGAGAGCACGAATGAGAGCAGCAAGGGGGAATGAATTTGAATTGCAATTGTACATTTGCCAAGTAGATTTCTCTTGAGGGTATGGCAGCTCTACAAGAAAGGCCTGCCTCCAATGCCCTCTCCCTCTTTTTTCCAGTCCTACCTATCTCCATTTCAGAGCCTATCACCCAGTTAAGTCCCACATACTCAGGGCCTCATTCCTTGCTAGGAGTTGTTGCCATTGTTAGCTGCCATAGAGTCCCTTTTTGACTCATTGTGACCCAGTGTGACAGAGTTAAACTGCCCCATATGGTTTTCTTGACTGTAACACAGATAAGATTGCAGATCTTTCTCACATGGAGCAGCTGGGTGGGTTCAAATCACCAACTTTAGGTTAGCAGCCAAGTGTTTAACCACTAGGCCACCAAGACCCCTATTCTACAAGTTAGTTTCCCAATAAGTTCTACTTGAAATGCATTAAAAAGTTACCTGTCACCATTCTCATCCAAGGCATTTGCCTCTGTATAGGATACTCTCTAATACTCTGTAAAGACCCAGTGGACTTTTAGGTTCAAATGATGGGAGGTAGGGATTGGTAGCCTTCAACTTCTTAAATCATTCCACCTAAGCACATAAAAATATACCATCATCCACAAAGTTGCTCAATCCAGAAACCCAGGAATCATCTTTGACATTTTCTTCTTCCTCATGCATCCACCACTCGCCAATACCGTACCACAATCACACACATGCACGGATCCAATTAATCTCTAAATACAGTGGATTCTAGCTCTTAAAAAGCTCTTAAATCTGTCCACTTTTCTCCATCACCACTGACAATCATCATTCACCCTCCTAACTTATTTTCCCACACCTAATATTCATCCGCCAGGCAGAAGAATCTTTGTAAAAGCATACATCTGATCATGCCGTAGTCCTGATTAATACTCTTCATTCATATCGCTTTGCTTTTAGAATAAATTCCAGAAATTTTAACATGACCTAAATGCCCTATAGATGATCTTGCCTCTATACAGTTTCTCTACCATACCTCTTCTCAATCTCCTCTTTTGATTTCTGCATCAATGACTTCAGTCTTCTCTGTTTCTTCAAAGGACCAAGTTCCTTATCACCTCAAGGTCTTTGTATATGCTATTCCCTATTCTGTGTTCTTCTCCCATCCTGCATTTCTTCATTGTAGCATGAATCACAAATCATTTGCATAATTATTTATTTAATATCTCTCTCTAAGTGCAATTTTTAAGTTCTGCAGAGGCACCCATGTCAGTGTTAGTTGCTTCTATGACCAGACCAAAATAGGCAATTAGTGAAAACGTATTGAATGAATTAATGATTGCTTTCTCTAAGCTCTGTGGTTTAAAATGTGCTCCCTGATTGACACATCAAAGTGAGAGTCATCAAATTTTTAATTCAGTCACAGTTCAATGAGACCTTATTTTGGAAATGGTTACAGAGATGGGTCAGACATGATCTGACTGCTTTAATAAATTTGTGGAAAGCTAAGTCAGGTGTAATGTGGGAAAGAGGAGTCAGGGAGGGCATGAAAGTAAGTAGGTATGTTATACTCATAGTTCCCAGAAAGATACACAGCACATCATGGAGGGTACACAAGACAAGACCCAGACCAACCACAACAGGAGAGCAGAAGAGAGCTAGCAAGGAATTGTGGACAGCTAGCTGCCTTTGTTTGGCTTCACGGTGGAGCTAAGCACTTAGCTGTGCTGGTCTGGAGTTGGCTAGTTAAATTTTAAAGTACGAGCCTAGGGAAAAGGAGTTCCTAGGTGGCACAAACTATTAAGTTCTTAGCTACTAACTGAAAGATTGGTAGTTCTAACCCACCCAGAGACACATCAAGAGATAAGCCTGGTAACTGGTTCCAAAATGTCACAGCTTTGAAAACCCTATGGAGCAGTTCCACTCTGGTTTAGAATAGACTCTACAGCAACTAACAACAATAACAACAGTGGAGAAGAAATGGCATGAGTTCCAAAGAAGACTAACACATGGGACCATCTTGGGGAGGAGAAGGAACATGTGCCCCCAAGACTGTTAAATGGGACTACATAGGGAAAGTGGTGGGAATTTCTAAGGGGACTAAATGGTGATTATTCCAGTGTACCAGAAGGATCCTGAAGCTAGAGCAAAGGGCAAGAGTCCACTGCAGGAGTTGAACTCTAAGGATTTGTTCTCAGAATGTTACAGCATTAAAGAAAATAGTTTACATTGTCAAGGCACTTACATCCTAGTGGGAAGGAAGCGTGTAAACAAGTATAATATAACATTTTAAATGTGGCATATATAAAAAGTGCAATATATATGCATTTCTTTGGAAACAGAGGAAAAAGGGGTTAAGTTAGCTAGGTTGAATCTGAGGAAATATGTCAGAGAAGATTAAATACACATTGAGTTTTGAAGGACACATGAGAGTTCACAAGTGGCAGAGAGGGGAAGGATGATCGAGGAAGGAGGTGAGTACTTAGGAAGGAACAGAGATGTGAGAAAGAATGCAGTGGGTTTCATTGTAGGAACTTCTATTTCAGAGAGGTTACACATGGAAGTGGGCTTGATCAAATATGTGGGGAGCCCCAGAAATGACATTCTTATTAGTGTTTCCTTGAAACAATATCAAGATAAAATTGTTTCCATCTTATTGAATATCAAAGATGGAAGAAAACTCATTCTATTTAGTCTCTTATCCTAACTTTGTCAAGCTACCATGAGTATGAATATTTTCATATTTTTCCACTCTCTGAAAGTCAAATCACAAGTTTTATTTAAATGTCTGCTGTAGGAAGGTTGGGCACTCTACTTCCATAGTGATATCACCTCGGAAACCCAAGGAGGGGTCGCTATGAGTCGGGGCCGACTCGACAGCGCATAACAACAACAACAACATGCACTTAATGAACTATGATAGAAGTTCTTCAATCACCCTCCTTTAAAAGTCAACTATGGGCTTTACAATGCTTTTTACTACTCCTTGACATGTGTTGTCCACCAGTAATCAAATGTTAAATTTCTCTGCATTTGACAATTTCCTGGATTGGAATATGGACAGATATGTAACCAATTAGTTGTCACTAAAAATATATTTTCTCATCCTAAATTCCTTTTGTTGCTTGGAATAACGTTCCAGGATGCCGATCCCTCATTGTTTCTTCAAGTTTTCAAGAACTGAAAATGTTAACAAAGGAAGTCAAGTTGTTTCTATTTCAAGAAAAAGATAAATCTTTAATACCACACATAGATTCTCAATTGTCTAAGTAAGGTATAGGGCAAATCATTAAACTGATGCTCTTGGGGGGAAAAAAAAAATTGGAGGGAGTGGTGTATTTATACAAAAGTTCTCTCTCTAAAGTAGTAAGCTAAATTTCTAGGACCTGGCAAGAATCAGTAGCAAATTATAGAAGTTTGCTGCTTTGCTTATGTAGTGATTTTAAGAAAATATAAAATAATTAAAAAACAAAGTTATCAGTACCTACAGAAAGTCTACTGTTTTCAGATTTCAGGTTTACCGTTCATTTGTATGATTGTGTCTTGCTAACATTCTTAGATTTTATTGCAGAAAGTGTAGTATATATTGTACTAAGAACTATCACATTAATATTTCGTTTTTGTTTATGTTTGAGAAATGTTCTATTTTTGCACCTAAGAAGAGTAGAGTAGGATTCATTATTCCTGCTCTGATATTGAACCATATTCCTTTCCAACAGAAATGTGGAACTCAAAGGAGAAGTTTGGGAAGGCTCCAGGACTGAGAGAAGAACCTACAGGAGGGGTGGGCTGGGACTGAGTGTCACAAGCCAGGATTCTAGGTCAGCCCCTACTCTAACTGTAGGTCTTTGAGTAAGTCCCTTGAGAAATGTCTAAAAGGACAGAATGACTTCAGTGCTGCTTCCAGCCTTAAAGTTCCAGGCTATGCTTCTGATATTTAGGATAGAAAACACTTCTATATTCAAGATTTACCCTTCAGCTGGAACGGATGACTAAAATGGAGGAACACTTTAATGATTTAAGAAGTTATTCACTTATCATAAAAAAGTAATTTTGTTCCTTCCAAACTCCAGATTATTATGGATATTTTTCTGCTGAGTCTTATTTTAAAAAGGCATAATGTTCTTCAAGACCAACATAGCCATAAGGAATTGTAGAAATTTAATATCTGTTGATGTGGATGAAAAATGAAAATTTCCATACTTAAAACTGTCAGATGACTTTTAAATGGATAACATTAAATTATTGTCAAGAGTGTTCAATATTTCCGCGTATATATGCAATTGTTTCTTGTTAGATGAAAGCTGCAATCTGGTTTTCTAGGCTAAATGGGTGCTTTTCTACTTTGTCCCGATGTTTGCTACCAAGTTTGTCCCAAAAGCAAGAGGATGTGATTAAATGATTTCATGTGTGTGTGTGTGTGTTTGTGTGTGTGTATGTATGTATGTGAAAGGGAAGGAGGAGAGAGAGAGCACATATAAGTAAACAGATAGCTCTGGAAGGTATATTTTTAAAATAAGATTATTTCCCAAAAACTATGTGAGGTTTTTTAATGACATATATAAAGTGCCACATTTTTTTAAATTGTTACATGGGAAGTTGTACATGATATATATATATAAAGATATTTGGAATGAGAAGCTGGCAGAAGTAAATTTTGGTTCAAGGATTTTCCAGTTGCAATTTTTCTGTACTTACAATGTAGCAGCTGGGAGTACAAATGTCAGAACTGGTTTTATTTTATTTTTAAATCCAACAATATGAAAAAAAAAGTGAGAAATATATAATTTTTCTTTAGCCCTCTTAGGCCAAATATATTAAAAAAAAAAAAAAAGAAAGAAGGTAATTGGGACATTGTGATGAAATCACGGGGGAGAGGGCTATAAGAGGAAAAAAGGTAGAGGAGAAGGAGAATAAAGAACAAAATGGGAAAAACAAGCAAAAAGAAAAACAAAGAATGGGGTTAACCATGAGAAAGGAAAAAAAAATAGAACTAGAAAGAGGGAAATGAAGAAAAAAAGCTGAGAACTAGAACTTTAGAGGGGAAGAATAAAGAATAATAGTAAAAAGGACAAAAGTAATAATAATAGTAGTAGTTTTAAAGCAGACAAAAATAAACAAACTAAAAAACAGGAAAAAGAAAAATCAGGTGGGGCTGGCAGGGCATCCAGGCTCCGTCCAAGCACACATACTGGGATGGAATTCCTTCCGGCCCAGTAAGTGGATGAGAGTGAGGGATGGCTGCACCTCCGTTCACCTAGAGGGTGTGGCATACAAGAGTAACAAGGGTAATGTTGCACTTTTCCAGTTGTCCGTGTCCATAATATCCTTGGGGTTCCCAGCAAGTGGAGCCTGTTCTTAAGTCCCTTGAAACTGGGAGAACACTGTCGCTTTAAATATCCAAAATGGTCGAGCCACTTGAAAACATTCAAAATGGCTACACTCTCCAGGCAGATAAAAGTCCACAGCTCAGCCCACCTTCCTCTTCACTGCTTCCCCTTTTATTCCCAACCACCAGAGCAGTCCTCCGTGCAATCCCTCACTAGCAGGGCCAATTTTTAGGTTAATTCTTAGATCCTACCACCACTCACTAATATCCAAGGTGTTTGTGCCATCAGGATCGCTACCAGACTGCAGCTCCATATGTCTCCTTTTTTGATGTTTTCATGCAAATTCTTCTGCATGAAACTCTTCTGGAGTTTATTTAGTCCATTTCTATATCCTTCCCTTCAAGGCTCAGGGGTCCAGGATTATCTTCTACATCTGTGTTAATTAGTTGCCCTTTTCTTTGTTGAGGAGGGTCTGTGAAGTCTTTCTGCCTATTCTGTCATCTTACCTGCACTCTCCTGTTGTCTATCTCTTATGTACACAATTCAGTGTCCTCTCATTTCCTAATGTTATCATGGTGGCCACAGATCATTTCCTTATATCCCTCCCCCTACCCACATCAGCGTGTGGGTGCCAACAAGCCCAAAATTAATGACTCCCTTTCCCTCCCCACCCTGGTAACCTACAAAGTGAGTTCCCTTTCCCAAGCAAACCTTTCTTTGTCTTTTTACAGTAATGGGCTCATACAGTACTTGCCTTTCTGCGAATGACTTATTTCACTCAGCATAATGTCCTCCAGGTTCATCCAAATTGTGAGATGATTCGCATATCCCTCATTGTTCTTTAATATGACATAGTATTCCATTGTGTGCATGTACCATAATTTGGTTATCCACTCCTCCATTGATGGGCATTTAAGTTGTTTCCATCTCTTTGCTATGGTGAATTGTGCTGTGATGAACATAGATGTACATATGTCTGTCCATATGCTATCTCTCACCTCTTTAGGATATATTCCTGGTAATAGAATTACTGGGTCAAATTGTACTTCTATTTTCAGTTTTTTTAAGGAAATGCCATACAGTTTGTCACAATGGTTGTACCATTCTACAATTCTACCAGCAGTGCACAAGAGTTCCAATCTCTCTGCAACCTCACCAGCATTTATTTTCTGACCTGTTGAACTTTGTTATTATTGCTGGGGTGAGATAATATCACAT
>NW_006921623.1:15197834-15201684 GCF_000298275.1 Orycteropus afer afer | reverse complement strand
AATTGGGACATTGTGATGAAATCACTTAAAACCTTACTAATTTCTGTTCAGAATATAATGTTCTGTGAGAGACATACAAAGCTTGGGGTAGGGATTTTAATTCTAAAAGAATCATACAGATGATTTGTAAGGCACACCAATTGCTACTTATTCTTAGTCTCTTGTATTTCTTTGTTACCATCCTTTTCTCCAAGTACTATTCCCAGCACATCCATCCATTAACAATTGTGACATGGAATGTATTAAGTATGAATCTATTAAAATTGGAAGTCATCAAAAATGAAATGGAATGCATAAAGATCACCATCTTAGGAAGCAGTGAGCTGAAATGGACTGGTATTGAATTGGTACAATCATATGGTCTACTATGCCAACAATGACAAATTGAAGAGGTATGATCTCATATTTCTCATCAAAAAGAACATTTCAGGATCTATCCTGAAGTACAACACTATCAGTGATAGGAAAATATCTATATGCATGCAAAGATCAGTTAATACTAGTATTACTCAGATTTACACACCAACCACCAAAGTGAAAGATGAAGAAATTGAAGGTTTTTACCAACTTCTACAGTCTGGAATTGACCAAACATGCACTCAAGATGTACTGATAGTTACTGGTTATTGTAATGTGAAAGTTGGAAACAGAGAAGGAGGATCAGTAGTTGGAAAATATGGCCTTAATGATAGAAATGATGCCAGAGATCACATGATAGAATTCTGCAAGACCAATGATTTATTTATTCCGAATACCTCTTTTCAACAACATAAATGGCAACTATACACATGGATCTCACTGGACAAAATTCACAGGAATAAAATCAACTCTATCTATGGAAAAAGATGATGGAGATGTTCAACATCATCAGTCAGAACAAGGCCAGGGGCTGACCATGGAACCGGCAATCAATTGCTCATATGCAAGTTCAAAATGGATCTTAGCTGAAAACAAAGAATACCAGAAAGATGTTTACTTATGCTTTATTGACTATGCAGAGACTATCAACTGTGTGGATCATAACAAATTATGGATAGCATTGCAAAGAATGGGAATTCTAGAACTCTTTGTTGAACTCATGTGGAACTTATACATAGGCCAGGAGGTTGTCATATGAACAGAACAAGGGAATACTGTGTGATTTAAAATCAGGAAGGGAGTGTGTCAGGGTTGTATCCTTTTACCATACTTACTCAATCTGTATGCTGAACTAATAATCCAAGAAACTGAACTATATGAACAAGAACATGGCACCAGGATTGGAAGAAGACTCATTACCAACCTGTAATATGCTTGCTGAAAGTGAAGAGGACTTGAGGTACTTACTGAATATGGATTACACGTCAATATAAAGAAACCCCACTACTCGTCCATCAGTTTGTCGTACTATGGTGGCTTGTGTGTTGCTGTGAGGCTGGAGGCTATGTCACCTGTATTGCAAATACCAGCAGGATCATCCATGGTGGTCAGGTTTTGGTGGAGCTTCTAGACTAAGACAGACTAGAAAGGAGAAAGGGGCCATCCACTTCTCAAAAACGTGGCTGGTTAAAACCTTATGAATAGCAGTGAAACACTGTTTGACATAGTATTGGAAAACTTGTGAATAGCCCTGAAACATTGTCCAATGTAGTGCCAGAAGATGACTCCTTCAAGTCAGAAGACACTCAAAATACGACTGGGGAAGAGCAGCCTCCTCAAAGTAGAGCCAACCTTAATGAGGTGCATGGAGTAAAGCTTTCGGGACCTCCATTTGCTGATATGGCATGACGCAAAATGGGAAGAAACAGCTGCAGACATCCATCAGAACATGGAATGTAAAAAGTATGAATCTAGGAAAAACAGAAGTTGTCAAAAATGAAATGGAACACACAAAGATCAATATCCTAGGCATTAGTGAGCTGAAGTGGACTGGTTTGGGATATTTTGAGTCAGACAACCAAATGATCTACTGTTCTGGGAATGACAAATTGAAGAGGAATGGAGTGGCATTCATTGTCACAAAGAATGTTTCAATATCTATCCTGAAGTACAGTGTTGCTAGTAATAAGAATATATACATAAACATACAAGGAAGACCAGTTAATACTAGTATTATTCAAATTTACCCACCAACCACCAAAGCCAAAGATGAGGAAATTGAAGATTTTCACCAATTTCTGCAGTCTGAAATTGACCAAATATGCAATGAAGATGTGCTGATTATCACTGGTGAGTGGAACACAAAAGTTGGAAACAAAGAAGAATCTCTGGTAGTTGGAAAATTTGGCCTTGGTGATAGAAATAACACTGGAGATCATATGATAGAATTTTGCAAGACCAATGACTTATTCATTGCAAATACATTTTTCAACAACACAAACAATGGCTATACACATGGACTTCACCAGATGGAGAACACAGGAATCAGATCAACTACATCAGTGGAAAGAGGCTATGGAAAATCTCAGTATCTTCAGCCAAAACAAAACCAAGAGCTGACTGTGGAATAGACCATCAGTTGCTCATATGCAAGTTCAAATTGAAGTGGAAAACAATTAAAACAAGCCCACGAGAGCCAAAATATGACCTTGATTATATCCCTCCTGAATTTAGAGACCATCTAAAGAATAGATTTGATACATAGAACACCAATGAGCAAAAACCAGAGGAATTGTGGAATAACATTAAGAACATTATCCATGAAGAAAGAAAAGGTCATCAAAAAGACAGGAAAGGAAGAAAAGACCAAAATGGATGTCAGAAGAGCATCTGAAACTTGCCCTTGAGTGGAGAGTAGCAAAAGCAAATGGAAGAAATGACAAGGTAAAAGAGTTGAACAGAAGATTTCAAAGAGCAGCTTGAGAAGACAAAGTCAATTACTATAATGAAATGTACAAAGACCTGGAGTTAGAATACCAAAAGGGAAGAACACACTCAGCATTTCTCAAGCTGAAAGAACTAAAGAGGAAATTCAAGCCTCAAGTTGCAATATTGAAAGATTCTGTGAGCAAAATATTGCATGATGCAGGAAATATTAAAAGAACATGGAAGGAATACACAGAGTCATTGTACCAAAAAGTACTTGTCAATGTTCATCCATTTCAGGAGCATATGATCAAGAACCAATGGTAGTGAAGGAACAAGTCAAAGCTGCACTAAAGGAACTGGCAAAGAACGAGGCTCCAGGAATTGACAGAATACCTATTGAGATGTTTCAACAAATGGATGCCATGCTGGAGTCACTCACTTGTCTATGACAAGAAATTTGGAAGACAGCTACCTGGCTAACTGACTGGAAAACATCCATATCTGTACCCATTCCAAAGAGAGGTGATCCCACAGAATGTGGAAATTATCAAACAATATCATTAATATCACATGCAAGTAAGATCTTACTGAAGATAATTCAAAAATGTTTGCAGCAGTATATTGGCAGAGAACTTGCAGAAATGCAAGCTGGATTCAGAAGAGGACATGGAACAAGGGATATCATTGCTGATGTCAGATGGATCTTGGCTAAAAGCAAAGAAACCAGAAAGATGTTTACTTATTTTTTATTGACTATGCAAAAGCCCCAGGGTTACAGGTGAGGAGAGACAACTCAGGGACGCCCAACCAGAAGGACAGAAGAGCAGGAGAAAGGGGATTAAAAGCCAGGAACCTGGACAGAAGAGCAGTCAGCCCCAGGGATACAGGTGAAGAGAGACAACTCAGGGACGCCCAAAGCAGCAGGCGGGAAGAGCAGGAGAAAGGAGATTAAAAGCCAGGAAGCCAGAGACAAGAGCAATCAGCCGAAGGGATTAGGTGAGGAGAGGAAACTCAGGCCCGCCCAAAGCAGCAGGATGGGAAAGCAGGAGAAAGGGGATAAAAG
>NW_006921623.1:15188651-15194489 GCF_000298275.1 Orycteropus afer afer | reverse complement strand
TTTGAGGTTGACAAAAGAGGAGGAGGCCTTCAACGAGATGGATTGACATGGTGGCTGCAATGATGGGCTCAAGTATAGCAGGGATTGTGGGGCTGGTGCAGGATAGGGCAGTGTTTTGTTCTGCTGTGCATGGGGTCGCTATGAGTTGGAAACGACTCGATGGCACTTAACAATAACAACATGTAAAAGCAGTTGATTGTGTGGATCATAACAAATTATGGATAACATTGAGAAGAATGGGAATTCCAGAACACTTGATTGTGCTCATCAGGAACCTGTGCGTAGACCAGGAAGCAGTAGTTTGAATAAAACAAGGGGACACCACATGGTTTAAAATCAGGAAGTGAGTGTGTTAGGGTTGTATCCTTTCACCATACTTATTCAATCTGTATGCTGAACGATTAATCAGAGAAGCTGGATTATATGATCATGCTTGGTGAAGTAGAGTAATTGAAAACAGGAAAGACTCAAGGAGATGGATTGACATAGTGACTGCAACTTTGGGCTTGAGCATAACAAAGATTGTGAGAATGGCCATAGAACCAGGGAATGTTTTGTTCTGTTGTTTATAGGTAGGAACTGACACAACAGCATCTAACAATGACAGCCTTTCTAAATAGATTTTAATTATACCCAAACAGATAAATGGAGAAGAGTGGTAATCCTTGGAAGAGAAACAGGGGTAGGAAGAAAAGAAAGGCTGGAGAAAGAGAAGGACAGAAAGGAGAGGGGGAGAATAAGAGTGAGGAAGGAAGAAAGGCCAGAAGAGAAGGAGAGGGGAGATGGGAGAGATGAAGGAAGAGAAATATTTTTGTCTCATTCTTGTCCTCCATGCAGGAGACCTGGTTGTGGTACTTGACTAATGCACCTCATTTGCAGCCACCAGTTGTTTGTCAGTGGAGGCTTATGATGTTGAATAGGTTTCAGTAGAAATTCCAAAGATGGAATAAAAAGAAAGGCCAAACAATTTATTTCTGAGAATCAGCAAATGAAACTCCTATTAATCACAATAGTCATAGCTGTTTGGTTCCATTGTGCATGGGGTTGCCATGAGTTGGGAGCTAACTTAATGGCAGTCCTAACAATAACAGCAATAATTTGAGAAAAATAAGCCAGAGTAGCTCCTGTGTTCTTCCAATGTTCAGGAAAGAGAATGAAAATAAGAAAACTTAGTATGTATTAACTATCTATCATGAGCCAGATACTCAGCTAAGTTTTTGGAAATTCAGAAATCAGAGAGAATTAAATATATATATATAGATATATATTATATATCTATATATATATATATATATTTAATTATACATAATATAATATATATATATTTAATATATATATATTAAGATTGATGCTGACTCAATGGCACCTAACAAGAAAAACAGTATCAGAGACTACAGAAGCCTTACCACTTACCAAGGCTGAGTTCTCAAAGTCATGCACGGTTTCCGAGAGATTTTGACATCAAAATGAGTGATGAATCAACATTCTTTAATTGATTAATTATTTAATTATGTTTTTAAGCTAAAAAATAGTTAAATACAGCATACAAGTTTTTCTTAGGCACTTAATTCTTTCAAAGATGGTCTGTACTGTTAAAGCCTTATTGTTTTAATGGAGTCCCTGGGTGGTGCAAATGGATTATGTGCTTGGCTTCTGACTTAAAGATTGGAGGTTTGAGTTCACCCAGAGGAGTCTTGGAAGAAAGGCCTAGTGAGCTTCTCAAAAATCAGTCATTAAAAACCCCATGGTGCAGAGAAGTCTGACATACGTAGGCTCACCATGAGTTAGGACCAACTACATGGCAACTGTTTACATTATTTTAATAGAGCTTTGAAAAGTGTAAAATACGGAAAAAAAAAAAAGCTTACCTCTACCTTAATTGAGGCACTCTGGAAGCATAGTGGCTAAGACACCTGACTGCTAACCAGAAGGCTGGCGGTTCAAACCTACCAGACACTCCTCGGAAGGAAGATGGGGCAATCTACTTCTGTAGTGATACTGCCTCGGAAACCCAAGGAGGGGTTGCTATGAGTTGGGTCTGACTCCACGGCACATAATAACAACAACAACTATCTTAATTGACTTACCATCACCTGCTGGTAGGATATATGAATTGCAGGAGAAACAAGAAAGGAAAAAGCAGGTCACAGAAAGCTGTGTATACATTAAAATATTGATAATAGGCTGTTAGATAATTTGTTTATTTTATTTTGTTTGTGTTTTCTAGCATTCTAGAATTTTGATATATCATTTGGGTAAATTTAAAAAAAAAAAAAGGGGGGGAATAAAATCAGAACTAAATGTCATGGAGAGTCCATGGAGATAGGAAAATGGAACCCAGCCTTACTCTTTCAATGGTCTGGAGTTTTAACAAAAGAACAGGAAAAAAATGGCACAAAAAAAAAAGTCCCTAAGGTAGAAAGGCACAAGAGACGCTGAGTGCCTCTGGAGAAAATAAAAAAAGAAAATGCAGAAAGATAAATACAGATGTTTCAATAAACTATACTGCCAACCCAGAAAATGGGCAAAAGCACAGATGTCCCCACAGAGGAGGAAAAGGAGCATTGGAGCTATTTAAACTTTTTTTTCCCCCATGAAATATTTTATTTCAGTTGGCCTAAGCATAGCAAATCCATCAGTGTTTTTGTTTCAGGGCATTTGAACTCCCTAATCTTCTAAGCATGGGAGCTCTGGTGGCATAGTGCCTAAGGCATTTGACTGCTAACCAGAGGCTGATGGTTCAAACCCCCCAGCCACTCCTCAGAAGGAAGACTGGGCAATCTATTTCCATAGAGATACTGCCTCTGAAACCCAAGGAGGGGTCACTATGAGTCAGAAATGACTAATAGCAATGAGTTTGGTTTTTTTGGTTGGTAAGGTTGCTAGCTCTTTCCATACCTTGACATGTAGTAACTTAGTTGATGGCATCTGAGTTTCTGCAAACATAGTGAGCTCTTTTTCACCACACAGCTTTTATTTATGATGTTCCATTTAGGACACTCTATTCCAGATCATCTCCAATGTTTCCCCATTGCCAGCTCTCAGTCAATCTTAAGGTCACAACCTGAACCTTCTCTGAGCTGTAGCTGATCACCCTACAAGCCCACCTAACGTAGACTCCAGACCACTAGACTCCATTGCTCCCACTTTTGATTCCCTATCTCAACCTCTGTATCAGTATCTTCATGACACTTAGCACCAGGATTATTTCATTTATTTGTTTGCTTTTTTTTTTTTTTTTCTGTCTCCCTCACTTGAATATAAAGTCCATGAGAACAAGAACTTATCTATCTTCACAGTTGTGTCTCCAGTGGACAAAATCTGGCATATGGTTGACACTCAACGAATATTTGAGGAATCAATGATTGGTCTCGTGACACCATTGTACAGCAGGCAGAGCATGAATTATTATCCCTATTTCATAGGTAATGAGATCCCTGAAGTGCACAAATGACTTGCCCTACATTGCACAATCAGAACTATAACTTAGATCTCTCTGTTGTGTTGTTGTTATGTGCCGTCGAGTCGGACCCGACTCATAGCGACTCCTCCTTGGGTTGCAGAGGCAGTATCACTGCGGAAGTAGATTGCCCCATCTTCCTTCTGAGGAGTGGCTGGTGGGTTTGAACTGCCAGCCTTCTGGTTAGAAGTCATATGCCTTAGGCACTATGCTACTCTCATGACCAAAACTTGAGTTGGACTGTCTTCTAGGTAGATGATACAAGGCACTTTGCATAACTTTTGTGCTTCCATTTATCCATCCATAAAATGGGGAATATAATAGTAACATACTTCATGATTGTTACGAGGATTCAATAAATTAGTATATAAAAGCACTTAGGATGGCCTTATCCACACAGTAAACACAATGTGGATTCACTGTCATTATTATTATCGGGCTGTTCTCTTCAGCTCAGTTCTGTCTTAGTGTTCTTTTATTACAGTGCCCTCTTTTCAAAAGCATATAAATGTCTCTCACGTCATTGACTGGTATTTAACATTGTTAAATAAAATTGTGGTTTCAAAAATCACATTAAAGCAATGATCATTTTAAAATCTACTTTACCCCACCCCACAGGTTGGGGAAGCCACCCCTTCCCCTCTCCCCTCCTTCCCCCTGGGCTGCAGGAGAACATCATGTCCTTCCTTCATAGAGTGAATTCTAAAATTCAGAATCATGGCCCCCTGAGTAGTGTGACATCTGTGTAAGCTGACCAATTTAGGAGAGCTATTGACTGCTAACCAGAAGGCTGGCGGTTCAAACCCACCAGTCACTCCTCGGAAGGAAGGTTGGGCAATCCTACTTCCGTAGTGATACTGCCTCGGAAACCCAAGGAGGGGTCGCTATGAGTCGGGGCCGACTCGACGGCACATAACAACAACAACAACAACATCAAAAGAAAGAAACTTCTGAAGATGAGTAAAAGGTATTGAGGAAAGGAAGCTTCCAGAAAAAGGAACCATTCTGAAATAGGATTTTGAGGTTTGGTGGAGATTATTGGGACCTCTATAAAATGAGGAAAGTCATGCTGGTCACTGCCTCCCCAACCATCCTAGACCAAATCGGATGTAAGAATGCTAAGACATAACTTGGGCTGGGCTGAGATGGACTCAGCTGTGTGGGGCTGGGCTCAAACTTCTCTAACCAATTTAAATTCTCCGTGATGCTTGAAATCTGATGTCCTTTAATTCCACATTTAGAGAACTGGGTTTAGACTATATTTCCACTGGGAAAGGAAATCTATTTTTCACAGAAAAATATGAGAGCTGACACTAGTTCACAGATCTTGAGGGAAGCAAAGCACTGAATTCCTAATGTTATGTGATGGACTGCGATCAGGCCAAGGGGAAGACTGTGGAGCAGAGGGGATAAAGAAGTGAAGGGGAGGCTAGGACAGCAAAGACAAATGGACAATTTACAGGATTAGATTTGGCTGGCTGTTTACCCATCATAACTTAAGTCAATCTCTTGGTGCCTGTTGAAGTAGGCTTGTCTTATATCTTTAAAAAGCATTTATGAACATCAGATACTGCCAGTTATGACCTCAACTATAATAGAAGGCTTTATTTTCTTTAGCCATAATTTCTGAAATTACCATACATCCTTGCTCTTCATTTCGCAACACAGGCTCCAACCACTAGAGGGAACTGCTCCATCATTTGTATGATAAATAAGACTACAGGCCTAAGATTGTTGCTGTGACTGTAACTCACTGCTGTGCAGACAGATCAGACTCATAGCGACCTCTCCTTGGGCTTTCAAGGCGGTATCGCTACGCAAATAGATCGCCCAATCTTCCTTCCGAGGAATGTCTGATGTGTTTGAACCGCCAGCCTTCTGGTTAGTCAAATGCCTTAGATACTACACTACCAGGGAAGAAGTATTAACAATCAAAATCATCTTCATCACTAATCCAATCAACCTTCCTATTTGCAAAATATACTCTTCTGGCCTCAGAGTTGTGGAAATGGAAACACTCCTTTTCAGTTCTCACAAACCTGCTATCTTTTTGGCAGTTATGACTCTGCCTCGTAGGCAAGTGAGATTGGTCCCCTACTTAAAAGAATGATAAAGTGAGACAATCCTCACATGTGATTTCATAAGTGAGCAAGTCAAAGGTAAAAAATCCCTTTTCCTTCCAAAAACAATTCATTTCCAAAAAATTTCACTGGATGCTAGATAGCTTAAAATAGGACTCTGGGAAAGATGTTGGCCCAGTAATTTATAGTGGGGTCACATGGCTGCTTGTGCCCTGTGGCAACTAAGACCCACATCTCAATTAAGTGTGAAGTAGGAGCTCTGGTAATGTAGTGCCTAAGGCACTTGACTGCTAACCA
>NW_006921623.1:15177747-15187666 GCF_000298275.1 Orycteropus afer afer | reverse complement strand
TGTAGGGAATGACTACTACCAGCTGCCCAGCCAAGTTGATACCTGACCTTAACTACCACACCACCCCAAACAGGCATGGATAATGGGATTTATGAAACACCACAGAATGGAGGACAATGGCTAGAAGGGCCACATCAAGCAATTCACTGCAGTACTACAAAGTGTGTATGGGGCACAAGTTCACTGTTGCTTTCTTTAACCTTTTTAAAAAAAATGTTTGAGGTAATTGTAGTTTTCTAAGAAACTGGGAGAAATAATACAGAGAGATCCATATACCTTTTATGCAGTTTCCATCTACAGTAGCATCTTACAGAACTATAGTATAGTTTCACAATGAGGATATTGACATTGATACAGTCAAGATACAGAACATTTCCATCATCATTAGAATGGTCCATGGAACTCTTTTGTAGCCACACCCAACTCCTCCCCTTACCATTTCAAAAATGTTATAAAAATGGAACCATATGGTATATAATCCTTTAGTATGTAAACTTTTGAGATTGGCTTTTTTTCTCTCAGCCTAGTCCTCTGAAGATTGATCCAAGTCATTATGCGTCTGAATGAAAAATTCACTTCTATTGCTGAGTAGTACTTCATGGTATGGGTGTACTACAACTTATCTAACCATTCAGCCACTGAAGAACAACTTGGCTGTTTCTACTTTTTGTGTATTATAAATGAAACTGCTATTAAATTCATGTACAGACCTTTGTATGAACATACATTTTATTTCTCTGGGGAAAATGTCCAGGAGTGCAATTGCTGCGTCATGTGGTAGTAGCTGAATGTTTAGTTTTTTTAGGAAATTGCCAGACTATTTTCACCATCATTGTATGAATGATCAAGTTTCTCCACATTCTCACCAGTTTTTGATGTTGTCACTATTTTTATTTTACCCATTCTGATAGTCATGTAGTGATATCTCATGTGATTTTAATTTGCATTTCCCTGATGGCTAATTATGTTGAAAATCTTTTCATATGCTTATTTGCCATCTGTATATCTTTCAGTGAAGTAACTCTTTATGTCTTTCATCCTTTTTCTAATTGGATGTTTGATTTTTTATTGTTGAATTTATATATATATGTGTGTATATATATATATATATATATATATATATATATATATTCAACATACCAGTCCTTTGCCAGATATATTGTTTTAAAATATCTTCTCTCCAATCGTAGCTTGTCTTTTTATTCTCTCAAAAGTTTCTTTCATAGAGTAAATGTTTTCAATTTTAAAGAAGTCCAATTCATCAATTTTTCATTTCATGGATTTTTGTTTTGGTGTCAAGTATAAGAATTCTTTGCTCAACCTGATTCCAAATATTTCTCCTTCTTTTTATTAAAATTCTTATAGTTGTACATGTAATCCCATTTAGAGCTAATTTTTGTATGTGGTATGAGATTTAGGTTAAGGTTCTTTTTTTATATATATTTATGGGTGTCAATTGTCCTAGCACCATTTGTTGAAAAGGCTGTCCTACCTCCATTGAATCTTTTTTTACACTTTTGTCAAAAATTAGTCAGGTGTGTTTGTGAGGGTCTATTTCTCAATTCTCTAGTCTATTCTGTCAATCTATATGTGCCTATGTCTCCACTAATACCCTGCAGTCCTGATTTTAGTAGCCATATAAAAATTAAAAAAAAAAAAAAAAGCTCACAGCCCATGGAGTTGACTACAACTCATAGCAATGCCTCCTTGGGTAGATTGCCCAGTCTTCTTTCCCAGGAGTGGCTGGTGGGTTTGAACCTCAGAAACTCAAGGAGGGGTTGCTATGAGTTGAATCAACTCGATGGCTATGCATGGATTTTAATGTCTTTCCATATAAATTTTAGAATAATCTCGTCTATAACTTAAAAAATAATTATTGGGATTATGATAGGAATTACATTAACCCTGTATATCAATTTGGGGAGAATTGACACCTTTACTGTATTGAGTCTTCTAATTATGAACACAGTTTGCCTCTCCCTTTGTTTAGACCTTCTTTGATTTCCATAATCAGTGTTCCGTAATTATCAGCACACAAGCCCTGTATATGTTCTGTTAGATTTACACCTAAGTATTTCATTGTGTTTACAATCATTGAGCAATTGAAAATTGTATCTTAGTTTTAATTTTTATATCTATGCATTAATATCTAGTATATAGAAATAAAATTGTCTTTGTATATTTAATTTGTATCTTATGACTTGCTACCCTCAGCTATTAGTTCTAGAAAGTTTTTTTGTTTTGTGTGTGTATCTGTATGTTTGGGTGCTTGGGTTTTTCTGTTTATTTGTTTTCTTTTTCTTTTGGTAGATTCGTTGTCTACAGATAATCATGTTATCTACAGAAAGAAACAGCATTATTTCTTCCTTTCTGATCTGTATGTATTTTGAATAGAACTTCCAGTAATAGGTTGAATAAGAGTGGTGGGAGTGGGCACCCTTGCTTTGTTCCTGATATTAAGAGGAAATCATTTAGTCTTTTACCATTCAGTATCATGATAGCTGTAGGATTTTGTAGCTGTTCTTTATCAACTTGAGGATGTTCTCTTATATTTCTATTATTTAAGAATTTTTGTCATGAGTAGGCACTTCATTTTATCACATTTTTTCTGTGTCAGCTGATATGAGCATATAATTTTTATTCTTTAGACTGTTAATATTCTTACATTGATTTTCAAATATTGAGCCAGCCTTGCATCCCTGGAATAAACCTCATTTGGTCATGGTGTATAATTATTTTTATATCTTGCCAAATTTTATTTTAATGATTATTAAAGAATTGCTGCATCTATATTCATGGGGAATATTGGTCTGTAGTTTTCTTTTCTGTACTGTTTTAGTTTTGGTATCAGGTTAATATTACCTTCACAAATTGGGAAATTTTCTCTCTATTTCTATTTTCTGAAAGAGATTGTGTAGAATTGGTGTTAATTCTTCTTTAAGCATAAGGAATCCTACATATAACTCTACACACATAAATTGGACAGATGAATCAATTCCTCAAAAAGTAGAAATTTTATCATAACTCACCTTCTATGGAGTACATCTATAAATATTAAAGAAATTGAACCAATACTTTTAAAGCTCCCAAAAAAGTTAGTGTCCAGGTCCAGATAGTTTCATGGAAGAATTCTACCCAAACACTTAAAGAACTTTCTAAAGAATCAGTTTGTTTTCTCATTGGTTTTCACTATTGCTTTTCTGTTTAAAATTTCATTGATTTCTGCTCTTATGTTTATTATTTCTTTTCTTCTGCTTGAGTTATTTTATCTTCTTTTACTAGCCTCTTGAGATGAGAACTTTTTTATTTGAGAATTTTCTTCTTTTCTAATGTATGCAACAGGACCGTAAATTTCCCTCTTTATTTCCTCTTTGGCCCGTGGATTATTTAGAAATGTGTTATTTTGTTTCTAAGTGTTTGGAGAGTCACCTGATTTTTTTTTTCCTGTTGTTGATGTATCTTTTGTGGATACTTGAAAAGAACATGTATTCTACTGCTGTTGGGTACAGTGTCTTATGAATTCTGATAAGATACTATTGGCTTATAATATTATTGAGTTTTTCTATATCCTGGCTTATTTTCTGTCCAATTGTTCTATCAATTGCTGAGAAAGAGGTACTGAAGTCTCCAACTATATTTGTGGATTTGCTTATTTCTTATGTCAGTTCTATCAGGTTTTGCTTCACGTATATTGAAGCTGTGACATTTAGGAGAGTTATGTCTTCTTGGTAGATTAGCCCTTTCATTATTATGTAATATCCCTCTCTGTCTCTGATAATTTTTCTTGCTCTGAAGTCTACTTTATTTGATCTTCCTTCCCAGGATGGACAGCTTTGGTGCAAAATGGAAACTCCCAGATAGCTTTGAGGATCTGAAGATAGAAAGTTCAATGTTATAATAAGAAAATGAGCCTGTTGTGGGTCCTGGGCTTCAGGACAATAGCAGTAGAGGCCTAATATATTTACATAGAGACACTTAGCATTCCTGGCTCCTTGTGGTCAGCTTATAGTCAGAAGTCATTGCATGCCAGGGAATGAATGGAAGACTGAGAAGAATGGAGGACAGGATATGGAGGGAACAGAGTACTTGGGCCTGAAGACCAGATGTCATGACTGTGAACGATGTATGAGCAGTAGATGCTGATTGTGTGAGAAAGATGAAGAGAGACAGCCTTAACAGCAGATGAGAAGCAGGGACAAGAAGGATGAGACATTTAGATGGAGGCCAGTCCAGGCCAGAAACCCCACCTCTCCCTCCATGCTATTATATTAGCTTCCCCTGGTACCCAGAGGCCATTGTAAGAAGAAGTAATACAAAGATGAGAAGGGCAATGTCAAAACCAAAATCCCAAACCCACTGCAGTCAAGTTGATTCTGACTCATTGTGATGCTTTAGAATAGTGTACAACTTCCTCATAGGGTTTCTTTACAGAAGCAGACTGCCACATCTTTCTCCCACAAAGCAACTCATGGGTTTGAACCACCAGCTTTTTGGTTAGCAGCCAAATGTGTTAACCACTGCACCACCAGAACTCCTAAGTTTAGCTATAGAGAGGTTAAAAAAAGAATTACATGTTTACACGTACGAATTTTAGAAGGTATATTACTATCCTGCTTAAGTGTCAGATCCTAGAGTGAACTTTGAAGGACATCCAGCCCAATTCACTTTGTATTGAGAGGAAACATACTGAGGAAAGGAGAAATCATTTTCTCAGGATTACAGAGCTAGATAGTACAACACCAGGACAAGAATCCATGTCTCCAAGTTATTTAGATATGTGAACATTCAAAATCAAGAGCCACTTTCATCCAGGTAATTGAAGGAAGAAATTACTGGGTTCAATTCATGTTGCTGTTCCAGATTTATAAACACACACAACTCCTCTACAGTAGGGACAAACCAATCAGACATCAATGGCCGCATGAGACCTTTCTCTTAGCTCTTTTCTTTCATTGGTAATTCCCTTCATTGTTGCCACTCAATTTTCTGCAGTGCCAGCTGTTCGTGACTGGTTGTAGTGCTGCTAACAAAATGTTTGAATTTTGTTTTAAAGTCTCATGGTAGCGTTTCAAAGCTAAAAATAAAGTGATGTTGTATCATCTGATATTCAGCTAATAAGCTTCACCACTCCCCTTCTTTCTGAAAATAGCAGAAGTAAGTGGATTTTAAAATTCTCTTATTTGAGAAACATAGAATTGTATAAAAGGTACACTTATATTAGAGAACTCAACCATATACACTTAACTCATTGCCTCTCACCCTCTAAAAAGAGAAAAAAGAGAGAGAGGGAGAGAGAAAGAAATATTCATTTTCCCCTCTTGCTCAGTGTGGGGAATAGTTGACTCCAGCTGAATGACTTTCCTTTATCTTCAAAATCCACTGCCACTGAGTTGATTGTGACTCATACTGACCCTATAGAACAGAGTAGACCTTCCCCACAGGGTTTCCAAGACTGTAAATCTTGATGGAAGCAGACTGCCTCACGAGTCTCCCACAGAGCAGCTGGTGGGTTAGAACTCCCAAAGTTAGGTTTGTTTGTGTTTTTTTGAGGTTTAAGTCTTTTTTTTTTTTTTTGAGGTTTAACCCACCAGCCACTCCCCGGAAGGAAGGTTGGGCAATCCTACTTCCGTAGTGATACTGCCTCGGAAACCCAAGGAGGGGTCGCTATGAGTCGGGGCGACTCGACGGCAAATAACAACAACAACAACAACAATTCTTTTTAATGTCTTAGAAATGTCTAACAAAAACACACTCATTAGCCAATGCAATTACGCATTTTTAAACAGGTCTGTTGAACATTGCAGTGAATTGCTTGATGTGGCCTTCTAGCCATTGTCCTCCATTCTGTGACGTTTTGTAAATCCCATTATCCGTGCCTATTTGGGGTGGTGTGGTAGTTAAGCTCAGGTTATCAACTTGGCTGGGCAGCTGGTAGTACTCATTCCCTAGAATGACTGGCAATCGACTCTGTGATGGGATTTAGGTTATTTCTGTTGACACAACACAGGTGGAATGTATCTTGAGTCCTGCCTTGCTGGAGGGTATAATTAAAATCACCACCCTTAGCTTCCCTGAGGGTGTACCTACGAATCTCCTGGGAAGATTCTCTCTCCTCTTGCTCCCGCTTTGTGTCTTGGATCATCCTCATCTCACCCCTGGATTTGGGACAGCAGCCGTCAACTGATTAGCTGATCGAGGTTCACCAAACCCTGAGAGTTGGGAGGATCGTCCAGACCTACTCACGGACCCGGGACTCACCAACCCACCAGCCTCCACCACTACTACGTGAGACGGACCCTTGGATGTCTGTGAGTTCTGTGAGGCATTACAGCGAAAAACAGAACCCTAAGACTGGGGAAATTACAGGGAGGAGAAGGAGGAGTTAATGTCTGAAATGATGGAGTGGTACAGTAGTTTGGACATTTGGGAGGTCTTTAACCTCCGCTTCATGGGACTGGCCTTGTGCTGATCTTTCTGAGAGAAAGTGTTCAAGCAAACATCTACTTTGTATGAAACAATGTACAAGGTACAACATATTATTATTGAGTAACACAAATGGTTGTTGACTTGACTGCTAGAAGAAAGGCTGGAAGTAGGAACCCACCCAGAGATGCTTCAAGAGACAGGCCTGATCATCTACTTCAGGAAGGGCACAGCCTTGAAAGTCCTGTGGATTGATTCTACTCTGCACACATGTGCTTACTATGAGTTGGAATTAACTTGACTGCAACTAACAACAGCAATAGTGTTCATAAGCTGGAATTGACTCCATGGCAACTAACAACATTATTGTTTCAAAAATCCTATATACATTGTAAAATATATCTTTAGCATTACAAATGAAAATTTAAAAAAAGATACAGTTTTATACACAGATTACACATTTCTACAACCACCAGTCATCACTCCATCTGAAAGGAAAAACCTTGAGTTGATACAGTTCAGTACTCTGATGTTATCTGTCATAGCAATTCATTTAATCCTGCGTACTTCTTGGGAACTTCTAATGCTGAACTTATCCTTCGATTTATGAGCTGCTAAAAAATATGGAACCGTTTGTTTATGACCCACATCCAATGAATGTATATGCTTTTTGGCCTAAATGAGTGCCTGTGAGAAAAGAAGCGTGCATTAGAAGTATGACCTCACACTTGGTTCCAGTTTACTTTCTCTGTTCACGTTCCATTGCCCTAGCTTCTAAACTTATTTTTAAATATTGTTTTACCTAATTATGTCTTTTTGTAACCCGGCTTACAAAGAAGGCAAGGACATTAACTAATCAATTTGTTCATTTTCTCATGAACATCAGCCAACCATTTGTTTATCCCTCTTCAAATTATTTACTCAAATTATTTCTACAAGGCAATGAAATGGAGGGTAAAAAGGAAATAGGGAAAAAATCCTGCTATGAAAATTAAAAGCACTTCTCATATAATAAGTAATAAATTGTGCAGGCTGGCTGCCAACTTGGGTGACAGTATGAAATAGATGCTTCAGTGATGCATTTTTACTCAGTCCATGGATATAATTTCAATTTAAGGTTGTAGCAAAACTTGATTTAGTGAAACAAGAATGCGATTTTAAACTCATTAAGAGCAGGGAGCACATCTTTTTATAAGTATATTGACCTTATTTTCATGTAGACTCACCCAGGTTTAACAACCACAGTAATTATTTTAAAAGCAAAATTCATTAATATGTATGTACTCTACAAAGTAAGTGAGAACATTTTGCTGTTGTTGTTATGTGCTGTCAAGTCTGCTCTGACACAGCAACCTTACAGATGACAGGATGAAATGTTACCTGGTCTTGCGCCATCTTCGTGATCATTGATAGGTTTGAGTCCATTGTTTTGGCGATCAGGTCAACCTATCTCATTGAGAGTTTCTCTTGTTTTCACTGACTCTCTACGTTAACAGTCATGATGTCTTTTTCCAGCAGTTGATCTTTCCTGATGTGCCCAATAATTTTGGCTCTCCATCCTTGCTTCTAAGGACATTCTAGTTGTATTTCTTCTAAGACAGATTTGTTCATTCTTCTGGTAGTTCACCATATATTCAATATTCTTTGCCAACAGCATGAAGAACCTAAAATAAAAAACCTCTTCACATACTAATAGCTGTTTGAAAACCTATAGCAATCTAAATCCAAATTTAAGATCAGTGTTGGGACAGCAGCTTTGCCCTTGGCAAATTGTAAAATAAATGTATCTCTTCTCTTTGTTTCATATGCATAATTTAGGGTCTTGCTTGGGCAGCATTTGTACTGAGATATATAACATCATCTAGAATTTAAGTAAAAAAAAAACTCAGCAATTTCTCTCTTTTGTGATTTCATGTCAAAATTACAAGTTTCAATTCATTTTTGATTTTTAACTGATGCGTATTTCATTTAGCTCTTTTAAAAAAAAAAAAACTTATATTCATTAGCTTTCCCTAATCAAGAAAGTGAATAGTTCTCTTGGTAAGACAAGCCCTGGGGAAGATTGCAAGCATTATGCTATGCTTTGTTGAGTGGGTAAAGAATAGCTTATAATATATTATCATAAAAACAGATTGACATCAATAGCATAATTGCTGCATGAATAATCTTAGAACAAGTGAGACTTTTCAAGGCTTTTTTTATTGTAAGCAGTCATTATGCTCACTACATAAAACAAATGCCTTCTGGGAATTTTTTTTCACAAGATACAGTTTTCTATAGTTTATATTTCTTGGTTTCAATATGAGATCTCTAAAAGTTTAAATAAGCTGACTGTACTAGTTTGTAGAGATAATGTTGCATGTAGATTTTGGTGATTTAGTCAATAAACTAATGTTTAAAGGTTTTACATTTAATGAAATGTTGGTGAACTAGGTCCTCATTACCATCATGTTTGGCACTAAAATTTAATAATAGATTCTGCATGCAGATGCTATGAGTATGTTAACATTAGTTAAAATCCCAAATGGTTTTGAATGACAGAGAAAACACTAACCCAATTTTACATATGAGAAGCAGAATTATGGAGATGAAGAAAGTGACCCAGACTGATTTTTTTAAAATTTATTCATAATGCCACAATATGTCAATAGTAAAAATGGAAATAGAATAGATTCCCACAACTATTGATGTACTGATGCAACATTGCTTTGTAATGAAGTAAAAGCCCGAGAATTAGAGTTTCTCATTTCTGCACTGTTCTCACTCACTCTTCTGTCCTGCATTTCCTCAGCACTAATGAATTCAGGATTAATTTGCAATAAATGATTATAAAAATATAAAGCTTTCTTGAACTCCTTTAAGTTAGAGAGCAGTTCTTTCACTTTCTCTGTATTTATATTTCTCTTACCTCAGCTTCATGAAATATGAAAGAGAGAGAGTTGTTATGCAAAACTGGATAATGAATAAGGAAGACTGAAGAAGAATATGATGTATTTGAATTATGGTGTTGGTGAAGAATATTCACTATACCATGGGTTCCTAGAAGAATGAACAAATCTCTCTTGGAAGAAGCTGAAATACTCCTTACCAGGAAGGATGACAAGACTTTGTCTTGCGTACTTTGGACACGTTATCAGGAGGGACCAGTCTCTGGAAAAGGACATCATTCTTGGTAAAGGGTCAGCAAAAAAGGGGAAGACTGTCAACGAGGTGAGTAGACACAGTAGCTGCCACAACGGGCTCAAATATAGCAACGATTGTGAGGATGGCACAGGACCAGTGTTTCGTTCTGTTGTACATAGAGTCACTACAAGTCAGAACCAACTCAACAGCACCTAACAACAACAGGTTGGGCAAAGGTAGACAGGCTTCTTGACTCCAAGAATTCTCAGAGCCTATACTATGCTACTATGCTAAGGAGCTCTGGTAGTGTATTGCCTAAGGCACTTGACTGCTAACCAGAAGGCTGGCAGTTCAAACCCACCAGCCACTCCTC
>NW_006921623.1:15176090-15177647 GCF_000298275.1 Orycteropus afer afer | reverse complement strand
GAAGGAAGGTTGGGCAATCTACTTCCATAGTGATACTGCCTTGGAAACCCAAGGAGGGGTCGCTATAAGTCGGGTCCAATTCGATGGCACATAACAACAACAACAACAATAACAAAATATGCTAAAAGGAGCTGATGGTGCAGTGGTTAAGGCATTCAGCTGCTAACCAGAAAGTTGGCTGTCGGAAGCCACTGGCTGCTCCACAGGATAGAGATGAGAGAGTCTGCTTCCGTAAAGATTTACAGCCTTGGAAACCCTATGGGGCAGTTCTAGTCTTACCTATAAGGTGGCACCTATAAGGTGATTCATAATGATCCTATAAGATAAATCAGAATCAACTTGATGGCAATTGGTTTGGTTTACTATGCTGATATGCTTTACAAAACTCCAAGAAATACTATTTGCAGATTAATTGACCACAAAATCTTTCATGGGTGTAGTAGGCACAATAATGGCCTCTCAAAGTTGTCCATATCCTGATTCCTAAAACCTGTGAATGTTACCTTACATGACAAAATGGATTGAGATTACAGATGGAATTAAGGTTGCTGATCAACCAATTTTAAAATAAGGAGATTATCCAGGCCCAAAGTAATCACAAGAATCCTTAAAAGTAGAAAAGGGAGATAGGAGAGAGTCAATGTTAGAGTAATACAGCATCAAAAAAACTCAACTGGCCACTGCTGGTTTTGATCAGGAAGGAAGCTAAGGAACATAGATACTATCTGTTTTTGTTGGGTGCCATTGAGTGAATTCTGACTCATAGCGGCCTAACAAGACAGAGTCGAACTGCCCCCATAGGGTTTTCTTGGCTATAATCTTTACAAAAGCAGATCACCAGGTCTTTCTCCCAGGAAGCCACTAGGTAGAGTTGAATAACCAACCTTTCAATTAGTAGCCCTGTGCTTAACTATTTTGTTCCACCAGGGTTCTTTGGACGATCTTGAGAAGCTGGAAAAGTCAAGGAAATAGACTCTCCCCTAGACCCTCCAGAAGAACATAGCTCTGCCAGTATCTTGATTTTAGCTCAGTGAGACCCATTTGGGACTCTCACCTCCAAAAATGTGAGAAATTTGTCTTTTGTTAAGCCACCAAGTTTGTGGTAATTTGTTACAGCAAACATAGGAAACAAATAAAGCTACATACCATCTATTAATATCATAGTAACAACTCCCAGAATTACAGTTTTTTTAAGAAATGCTATTCTCTCTAGAATAGAGGCCCATATGACACTGGCAATCAATAAATATTATTGACTGAATAATTTGTTTTTATTCTGTGAAATCGCTTACTCCGTCATTCCATCAACCTGTTTGCAGTCTATCTTACCATCTGCCTGTCTTTGCATTTTACAACAATAATCCCTACAAATCATTTGAATCATGAGGTAAAAACACATTTACTGTAAGTGATGTTATAATGTTGCTCTTGTGTGCCATTGAGTAGATTCCAATTCAAACTATGTTGTTGTTGTTGTTATGTGCCATCGAGTCGGCCCCGACTCATAGCGACCCCTCCTTGGGTTTCCGAGGCAGTATCACTACGGAAGTAGGATTG